>NC_090983.1:78430000-78730000 GCF_041146395.1 Eulemur rufifrons
GTCTTCCTCTACCATACAAGTGTGGCAAAACTCACCCTGATGTAACTCAAATAGCCATCATTTCTGCTTCTCATTTATCCATTCATGCATTTGTTCATCCAAAACATTTTTCATGAAGTGGCATCTGTGCTCAGAGCCAGAGATAGAACAGTGAACAAATGAAACAAATTTCTTTGGCCTTATGTAGCTTACACTCAACACTGCTAGAATTCCCTAGAGACTCTCTTTTCACCCTCTTAAAAACACTTTTCTTTATTTCTTCTCACTTAAACTATCCACCTGCCCTCCCCACCTCCTATTCTCTGCTAGTGACCCCACCTAACAACCATTGAGAAAAGGGAACCAGTTAGAGATGTCCTTCCTTGTGTTCCCCCAATCTAACACACAAACCCAACTGTACACATATCCATTTGTCTTCCTTTCATTTACCTGAGAGAAATGTTCTTTGTAACCTATTTCTTCTCCTGTGCTGCCTTCTTGAGGACTTAATTTCTGTAACTGTCTTTCCCTGCATCATCAATTTTCTCCTCTAATCTGGAACTCAGTAGCATATAAGAATGCTAAAATATCTTCCATATTAAGAAAAACCTCTATTAATCACATAGTCCCTTCCTGTGCTTCAAAGACAAATTTCCCTAAAAATTGGTTACCCTCTGTCTGTCCATGTCTTCACCTACTTTTCACTCTTCATGCTCCCCAGTCTGGATCCATCTTCTTCACTCCGTTAAGTCTCCTCTCCATGAGGCAGACCCTTCTTTAGTTTCCTTAACAACAGATTCCCCTGGGTTTCTCCTTATTTTTTGGGCTACTCTTTCCCAGCCACGTTCCAATGGCTCCTTCTCTCTATTCCTCCTCTAAATGTTGGAGTTTCCAGGGGCCAGTCCTGGACCATATTATCTTCATCTACCTTCTCTCTCCCAGCTGACCTCATCTGGGCCCATGGCTTTAAGTAATACCTACACGTTTATATCCATACCTCTGTCTTTAACTTCTCCCACGAGGCCCAAATGCTCACTGCCTACTCGAGATGTCATCTTGGACATAAGGCAGACACCTAGTCATTTCAAAGTCTTGATTTCCCCCTTGACGAAACCATCTTCTCTCCCAATCTTCACCATTTCAATAAATGGCATTAGCATCCAGCATCTTCAATCAAAAGCCTAAGACAGTTCTTTGATTCAACTTCCCTCTCCTTTATCCTCCAGAGTCAATCTATCAATGTGTCTTTTTGATCATTTCTCCAACAAGTAATCCCAATCTTTTTATTTATTCCCATCTCCTCTGACTCCATCCTCGTCCACATCATCACTATCTCTTGCTTGGGTTAGTGGGATAGTGCTTTGACTGGTCTCCCTTCTTCCATTCTTTTACCATTGTACTTTGTTCTCTACCCAGAGGCTAAAATGATCAGTTAAACCTCTAAATCAGCTCACGTAGCTTTCCCAATTACAACGATCCTAGGTTGCCAGTATCACTTAGAACAAAACCTGTATTCCTTATAATTCCCACAGGGCTGGCTCCCTGCTTCCTCTTGGGTGTCATCCCATAATACTCACTCCCTGCTTCCCTGTGTTCCCTCTCTACTGCTCTCCTTTCTGTGTCATCAACAGCGTAAGTGAGCTGTCTGTGCACTTCTGGTTGCTTTTGCCTGGAATGTTCATCCCTGGTCTCATCTTGTCTTTCTTGCTTCATGTTTGTTCCTGAAATTTCCACTCAGATGTAAGCACCCCTTGGAAAGGCCTTCTTTGGCCAGCCTACCTGAAGTGGACGTCTCACCACCACAGCTCCTCTTCCTCATCATAGGATTGTCTTCATCTCTGAGAGAAGTTGTCACAAGCTGAGATTAGCTTGTTTATTTGATTAATTGTGTGTTGTTTGTCCCTTCCAGTAGAATATAAGCTACTTGAGGGAAGGGATCTTGATTCATTTAGTATTTTCTGGATCCCCATCACATTAAAGGGTGTGTTTCCTAAGCAAGGCTCCCAGTACATGTAGGTTGAAGGAATGAAAGAATGATAATCACTAATGCCACAGAGGAGCTCTCAGGTAAAAGAAAACATGTCTACAAGAGGGCAAGAAGCAGAAACAATTCTGGACTGGTAAATGTATGTCCTGAGGAGCTGGTGAAAAGTGTTGGGTTAAATTGTTCCTTTTTCAAGCAGTAATGCCCTTGGTTAAAAAAATTTAATTACTACAGAGCATTTAAAATGAGTGAACCACACCTATATGTTCCCGCATGCCCAGATCTTGAAAATGAAATGAAAGTAAAAATGTTCTGGAAGGATACATAGAGTATCCATGTATAAAAATGAAAAACTGTATAGTACATACATTGTTTATGTGTGCAACTTACATGGTAAAAGTCCAAAGTGTTGATTTTCCAGAAGAATTTATGCCATATTCATTATGACGGAAAGGGAATGGGATCCAGGCAGGGAAAAAAGGATACTTCAGTTTTATCAGCAAGTTGCATTTCTTTCATTTAAAAAGTCTGAAGCAAATTCGACCAAGTGCTAACATTCTGCAGTAGGGTGGGTGGATGCATGTTTATTATATTTTTACTCATAATTACCATACTTTGACATTAAAAAAAGCCTTAGTTGTGGGCTATTATATACCTGTGGTCTGAGGGGGAACTCAAGGAATTGATTCATAAAATATAATGTCCTTATATTTGAATCAGGGGTTAACTCATTCAACTTGGCGTCTATCTTTACGATTCTTGGGTGGGCTTTCTTCTGGCTGGCGTCTGTTTTTGGGTCAGACTGAAGTGGTGTGGAATGTGGAAATACGAGGGAAAACATCTGTGCACTAACTTAACTGTCTCACCACTGTTCCTCCTGGGTTTTTGTGTTTTTGTTTGTTTGTTTTGCCTTGTTTTCTGACATGAGTGGCAAAAACAACAAATGTCATTTGTTGAGGGCATATTACCTGTCAAGGACTTTCTGTACATTATCGCATTCAACACTCACAGCAACTGTTCGAAGAAGGTGTTATCACCCCATTTTATGGGTGAGAAGACTGAGGCTTTGAGATGACTTGTACCAGCCCACACAGCTAGTAATGACAGAGGCAGGAGTCACAGCTAAGTTTATTTGCCCCTAATGCTGGTTGGTTTTCTATTATACTACTTTGCCATTGCAGTTTGACCCCAACGTGACTCTTTCACTGCTAGACTTTTCCTTGCAGGCTTTGCCTTGCATTTAGAAGCTGCCTTCTTTTCACCCACATACTTAGTCAATGATCTCTGTTTCTTTTGTGAAAGATGCAATTAAACGGAGCTGAGTTTCAACTCTAAGTGACTGATAGTCATATTCCTTAGTATCCTGCATCCTTGCTACAAACTGGAACTTGATGGGCAAAAAACAGTCGAAAATTTTATTTTTTATATATATTAATATATATATACACATATCTATCCACATACACACACATATACACACATGCATATATCTGTACATGTGTGTGTGTGTCCTAAAAGAGGTCGGCAAAAGATACCAAATGAAAGTCAGGAAAGAAGCAAAAAATGAGTAATATTAAGAATTGTACTCATAAAATTTTGGATTTGATCTAACCAAGACTGAGCTTTGTGAAATAGTCAAGATTTATTCTCCCAAGATTTATTTCATTTTTATGTTCCCTAAATCAGCTAGAGCAGCATCTCTGCTGCAACTTTGTCAAGCGGATGACATGTGCTGGGGCATCCATCCCCCACGTGGGACCCCTCACCTCACTCATCTACCCTGACATTGAGTTTTGTCGTGTTGGTCTGGGGTGCCAGAGCCCACCTTCCAGGACTCACCCCAGGTTCTACTTCCAGGAGCTCCGAGGGCAGCAGCTCCCCCTGAGTGACGGCTCAGCCTCTTGACTGCTGGTCAGAAAGGCCCATCTGGGCTACTATGTTCATGAATGTGCAATGGCCCATGAGCGGTTGGAAATAAGTAATACATTTTCATTTTAAAATGTCTTTCTCATTGTCTTTGTCCATTTTCTGTTCCTTATAACAGAATACTTGAAACTGGGTAATTTATAAAGAAAAGTAATTTATTTCTTACAGTTATGGCTGAAAAGTCTCAGGTGGAGGGTCTGCATCTGGTGAGGGCCTTCTTGCTAGTAGGGACTCTCTGTGGAGTCCCAACGTGGTGCAAGGCCTGATACGGCGAGGGGGTTGAGTGTGCTAGCTCAGGTCTCTCTTCCTCTTCCTATAAAGCCACCGGTTCCCTTCCCATGATATCCCATGAGTCCATGAACCCATGCATCCATGAATAGATGAATCCATTCATGAGGTTGAGCCCTCACAATCCAATCACTTCTTAAAGGCCCTATACCTCTTAACACTGCCATACAGGGGACCAAGTATTAATGTGCACTTTGAGAAGGGACATTTCAAACCATAGCACTCACTTATACCAGGTGACTCTGTGAATTTTAGGCATTATGGTATAAAAATAGAAAAAATATTTTGGGGGAAATGACTTTCTATGTGTTTCAAAGAAGATATATTGCTGCTTTTTTTTCTCTCTCTGTGTTATAATTCTGGTATTCATACCATCAGGTAGGATACTATCAGAATACTGAGAAATGTGTGAAGTTGCTTTTTCTGGAAGTATGTAGATAGCATTTGTCTTTCAGTGCTGATTAGGGAATAGAGATTTCTGTAATGAAGGCAGATAAAGAATGTAATTTAGAGATAAGTAAGAGTAGGTAACAAAGGATTTTTTAAAAAGTTGTAACCATGATATTGAAAATATGAGAGAGAGGATATTAAAAAAATTGAGACATAAAAATTATGAGCTTGAGTCCTTGGAAAGATAAAATTTTACATTAACATGTATAGGTGCATGTTTTCTTTCATTTATTGCTGCGGCATCATTTTGTTGAATTCATCACAATTTCAACCTGTGGGCTTTAAAAAGTATTTACATTGGCCAGAATAATAGTGACAACAATGGCAACTATAATGCCACAAGCTTCTTCACAACCTTCTTCGGGATTTTGAAGCATTTAAATGCTAACAAAAAATCAATGTCTGGGATATAGAGGGCAGTTATACAAGTCCCTTTGTGCTCACCTGGGACAGTGGATTTATTTGTAGAAGTTTTAAATAACTCATCTAAGGGGAAAGAAGAGACTGGATCATGAAGGGAAATTTCTGAGATTAAATAGGTCTCCTTTGTGATTTTCCTTTTTTTTTTTTATTCCTTCGTAGATGTATTTGAGGGTCCCTTTGTGGTAGGTAGGGCAGGAACCTTCTCAGTCCCCAAATTGACTTAGAAAGGTAAATAAAGCTCCTTTTTATAGTCAAGTGAATTAAAATGCATGAAATCCTATTAACTTCAGTCCATTAGAATAATTTCCATTGGTCTGGATGCTTCATAAGTACTAAGTTCATTTTGAGAGCAGTAGTCAGTGTACACTTCCTGCATGTTGCTCATGAAATTGAACTTGTCCTTTCTTCTTCAATGTTCTGTAAGTTGATTGGATGATTAGGTGAGATAATTCATTAAAAGTCACTTCTATCTGATGTAGTTTTATTTTACCTGCAGTGTGGTTTCTGATACTATAACTACATAATAGAGTAGCTTTTCAGGTATCTGTTAAAAAATTTACAGATAATGTCTCAGATTTGCTTTAAAACACCCAAGGGAAAAAAAGTGGTAGGTAGATGAAATAAGATTAGAAAATGTTAGTACTTGTTAAAGCTAAGCGATGAATATGTGGAGTTTTATTACACTATTCTATCTACTTTTGAGTAGGTGTAAAATTTCCCTTTTGCATATCTTTGCTGAAATTCATCTCTAAAAATTTTATTCTCATCAACCATTTGGTTACCCTGAAATTCTATTCATATAAGAGAGTCAGGATGAATGCTTGGTTTGTTTCCTTCATATATCAATTTTCATAGTATTGCATTGTTTTCTTAGGACTCTCTTTTTTTTGGTGAGCAGTAAATATTTTTCTTTTATTAGTATGATTACCTGGATTTTAAAAATATATTCTGATATCTTTTAATCTAGTGCAGTTTTTGACATTGTGGTGCTCACATTATAGCATCTTACGGCAGTGGGAGTCTCTTCAAGTTGGCTTTTGTGTCCTTTTGACATGATTCTATTAGTCTTCGGTCACTTTTTTGTCTTTTGGCACAATGAGCTGTTCCAGACTCATCTTGTACATTTCCTATCCAGAATCTGTTATTTCTGGAGCCACAGGCATTTTAATCCATTCCACAGAGATGTCTACCTTTTCAAACTATATGTAGGACCTGCTGTGAAGTAATGTTACATTGTGATAATATTGGTCAGCAGATATTCAATTAGAAGGTTTCTTTAGAAGAGCTACTGCCAGACATTATTTTTCATTCTCGTGACTGGAGATAATGGCCTCATCCTTGCATATAGATACTACTTATTATTATAGCAAGGCCACACCAGCCATCTACCTCTTTTTAACTTGCTCACCACTTATTTTGGCTTCCAAACACCTATCCTGTTGGGTTCTGTATATGTTAGGTTGAAAAGACTTGAAACTTTTCAGTGACAAATTTTGCCCATAAAATAATTGGCTTCTAACTTGTATTTGGTTCACACTCTTCCACTTAGTGTCCAAGTGAGAGAGTCAAGGGCAAGCATCAACACCATCATCTTCACCCATAAACTTGTCTTAATAACTTTTTTGGCATGATAATGGTTGCTTAAACAATAGTTATCAGTTAGTGCACCCTTCCCCTCTAAGGCTTTGCACACACAATCTCATAATCTCACTTAATCCTCACCACAACCCTGTGAAGTGAGTATTCCTGTTCCCATTTTATAGGTGAGCACACTGAGGCTTAGACAGGTCAGGCTACTCCCTTAAGGAGCTGCAAGTCACATGGGGGCCTCTCTGAATCCAAAACTGGCATCTTCAACAGCAGTTTAATGCTTCCTCCAAATGCCAGAGATACAAAGAAACATAAGACATGGTTTTTCTTCTCAAGGAGTTTATATTCCTAATTGAGGAAGATAGAATCCTCACTGAAAAAAAAATTATTTTTCAACAAAAAGATGCCTAAGAAAAGACACATGTAGTTGTTTCCCTTCCAATCCACCTACCTGGTGCTGCCAGATTAATTTTACTAAAACGTTTTTGCTCTCATTACCCCCTGCTTAAAACTTCAAAGGTCCCCCACTGCCTACAGGATAAAGTCCAACTCTATCGCTTGGCATTTCAGGGCTTCCAAAATTTGGCCCTTACCTGTCTTCTCATGTGTGAAATTCCACTATGAAGCTGGCTTGTGAACAGGGCTTCTAAGCCAAGGGACATGTCTGGTGCTCTAAGCTTTTGTGTTCTAGAAATTTTGTCACATGAAGGGCATCCTTGTTTTTCTTAGATCCCCCTTTTAAAAGATGATCCATAATGGTGCAAAGTCAGTTGTCTCTCTGACACCTCCTGTGTTGGAGCACTCAAACTGGTCTGAGCATTCCCTGAATGTACCTTGACAATTCCTGCCTCTGGGCCTTTGCTTGGGTCACACCTCTGCCTGGACACATCCCTTTCTTCTTGACTTGATTATTATTCAAGACCCCCTTGCCATGTGGAGCCTCTCCTGGTTTCTCCAGACCCTTCCTTAACAGGATCTCATTTGAAATTCCGTACAACTTTTTGTCTGTATCAATTACCACGTATAGTCTTAAATTACCACTTATATATTTTTAAAATTATACTCGGGCTTTATCTAATTATGAAAGTAACAAATGCTAAAAGTGAAATCTTGGGGATGTGCCAGGAACAATGGGAGAAAATTAATTACTGACAATCTCCCAACCCAAGGATTACCACGGCTAATATTTTGTGGTGTGTGTACATACATATTACAGTGTATAAACAACAGTGGCATCATATTGTACTTATGATTTCATAATCTGTTTTTTTCTTTTAGCAAACTTCTTTTGTTAATAGTATTCAGACACAACTGATTTTAAATGTCTCCATAATATTTCATCACATAAATGTTCACTTGTGTAATTACTTAATTTTTTATAACTAGATATTCACACTGTTTTTCTACTATACGTAATGTTGCAGTAAATATTATTTTGGGGAACACACTAACAGTCCTTATCTTTTTTGACACTGAGCAGCTAAGAAAACTTGTCTAAATGTAGACATACCTGGTTCAAAACCACTTCCTAGCTCTATTTCCCTGGGCAATGATGTAACCCTTCTAACCCTACATTTCCTCATCTTTGAAATATTCATTGCACTACTGCCTACATCATAGAATTGTTGCAAGATAACTGACACAGGAAAAGTTGGTAATAAGTGTGGGTTATTATGATTTTTTTTTCCTCATTCACCTATGACTAGATCATAAATCCCTTAAGGGGAAGGCTTTGTTTCGTGGGGCCTGTGTTTGTTATCCTCACGTCTGTCCCACTATATTATGCATAAGTGGTGACCAACAACCATTTGTTGATGATGATGATGACAAGGATGCTAGTTACTGAATACTAGCAATATTCCCATGCAAATCGGAAACTTTTCTTGAGACCTAAAGACTTTAAACTTTTCTCTTCTCATCCAAATGCTCATTTTTGTTGCTAATCTTAGGTTTCTAATGTTCCAATTTTCCCCTGTATTCGTACATTCTGGTTGTTACCATCTGTGTTGATTGGCCTTCCTACTTATGGACTGTGTTTACATACAAGGGGCTGGGAAGATCTATGTTGCCCTCATGTGATGGTATTTCCAGGGCACGAATGCACGGCGCCGTGAAACACATCTTTGGCTTAGCCAGCCGGTTCAAAAGCCAGCTTCACAGCAGAATTTCACACATGCAAATGAACTATTGTGATCCTAGTCATGAAAATTCATGGAATAGTGGCTAGTTCCGTGTGGATGACCTGTCAATTTGGCAGCCAATCATTTAGTTAAACATCCAAATTACTGGCCAGTTACTCAGTCTAAAGCTAGTCTTCCTGCTTGTTACTGGGTTCTATGTAATCCTATTAAAAGCAATGACATTCCCTTTGATTTGTGCCTGCTAATGGTGTAGAAGTATCACGCAGGCACAGGACATGTGTCTGGCACCGTTTACATGTGGGCATTGTGAGAATGGACCGTTTGTGTTGCTGCTGGATGTATTCTTAGGACACAAAATATCCTCTGTTGAATAAGAGGCAAAATATCTTAATTACATGGGAGTCCCTATTTACTATTTTTATCAATTTTAAATGGGAATTTCTCTAAGGATCAAAGCATCATTTTTTAATGTGGACTAATTGATTTTGATGGATTTATATTTAACTTCTTGGATGCCTGTATTGTCAGGAAGATGGGCAAAAAGCCATGGAGACCCCTCAGAGCCTGGTAGAACTTGAGATTTGGTTGACAGTGACCTACCTGTCTGGGGTTCAATTTAGACATAAGGTAGCAGTCGTGATAAGCTGAGAAATGAATCTAGAACAGTAATTCCTAACACAGACCTTTTTGAGAATATGATGAAAACTCCAGACTTTGAATCCAAAAAAAGTGCACAGAAAATCTAGCATGAAGATTCTGAGAGTTCATGCATTTGTCGAAGCCCAGAGGTCCAGGGAACCATGAATCCTGGGTTAAGATTCCTGCTCTGGATGTAAGGTTAGGGAGCAGGAATAGAGACAGAGAGACAGATGGAGGGGGAGGCTCAGAGATAGAAAAGATAAAGAGAGATATAAAAGAGAGATAAATTCAGAGGCAGAGAGAGAGGTGATGTGACAGCAGTTCTCTTGGCATTTAATATAATCTCCCAATACTGTGCAGAGCTAAGTTCTAATAAACACTTTCTTATGTTCCTAATCTTGAGTGCTTTTTGAAAATAAAATATCTCATGAAATACATGACAGATCCCACACCTGAGGGTTTTTGACACAGTGTTGGGAAAGTACAGAGGAATAAACATTGTATTTTAAAGGTAAGTATATAGACTTTTAAAAGACACAATGTTATAAGTTAAAGGGTCATTTGGCTTGTAAATGCAAAAGTCTTTTGTGTATACTGAAGGCCATAATAGAATAATTGTAGTAAAAATAGCACTGATGAGGAAGCATTATGTCACGCTTTTCAAAGAGTTTTTGATATATGCTATTGTATTTTAGTCTTACAACAGCCCTTTGTGTTAGGTAGGGCAGAAATTGCTAGATGTATTTCAAACTTGAAGAAATTGAGACAGGTGTATATGGAGACTTGCCTGGAATCATAAATACTCAATGAAAAAATGAATTCTGGAAACCAGAGTTCCCAGCTTTGACTCTCAGGTGAATCCATATATCCCTGTTGACGACTAGTACCCATATAGCAGCGTGTATTGCAAATATAGCATCCTTTTGTTTCCTAGAATGAAATACAGAAATTGAAAATAGTGTTTTTGAAATGGGACAACATAATAGGATCACAGAAATTTAGAGTCCAGAAGATCTTAGAGATGAATAACCTCACTCTTGTTAAGAACAAGGACCTGACCCAGAAAGCTTGAGACTTGAACAGGACCTCTAGCTGGCCTCTGGGGACATGCAGAGAGACATTTGGAATCTAATAACACTGGAACTTTCCTCTCAATTCCTTGCTTTAGTTTAACATGGGAGAAGTGGGATTTAAACCATCTATTCTGTTTTATATAATTTAGATGGAATGATTTGGTAACAATTTTGAAAAATCAGGTGTGAGTCAAATCCAGTTCTCTTGTCAGACTATATCTAGAAAGTTTAAAATTCCAAATAGTGCCTCTCAGAAGTCTTTTTTTTTTTAAATAGGATAATGTAAAGTTCTGTACATTCTGTTGGCCTGGGGAACTTTACATGGTGATAAGGAAATATAACAGATTGACTGCTCTACTTCTCAGGCTATAGTAGAGATTCCTAGATTAGAATAAGTAATGTATATTTTAAAGATGGATATATACATATTGATCCACACATATCCACATCCATATATATATATGATTGTGATTTATATATATTTCATACATATAATTGTGAGCATTTATAAAAATATGAGGTCTTGGGGATATTTAAACACTCCTCATTTCTAACTTGCTTTTTTGGAATTATTTAGCTATGCATGATATCACCATATTCAGCTTTTTTTTTTTTCATAATAAACATGTCTAGTCAAAGAAGGCATTAATGAAGCAATTCCCCAAATAAAACAGGCCATGATATCTGAGTTGCAGCAGAGAGAGAGTGTGGTCTTTGTAGTTTAATCAAGATCACAAGACTTGTTTTGAGCGTCTGTCATCTTTAATTTTACGGCACTTCATTTCAGAGTAGGACTGCCAGGGTCACATGCAATTAAAACACAGGCAAGATTTGTCTTGTGAAATCTTAACATAAAAAGTAATGTGTTACTCCATTTTAACTTTTCTACTGAACTCTGTGAACTCACTAATTACTTTTCCCCCCTCTTGTCACCTTTTTGATATGACATGTATTTTATAGAGGAGATAGAAGTTTGGATTTTTTTTAATATCATGCATATGATTGAGGATAACAAAATTAAACCAGAGGAAAAAAGGAACGCGTTTCTCAGAAATACATTTTTTTAGTAATATCTGAGTACTCCAGCTTCAATTACAAAGAACCTCATAGATCAAATTCTAGGAAATAACTGTTAATCTGCTTAACTAGGGCAGGTAGAAGTGCAATAACGGACCAGAGATTTTATAGAGGCCAGGATCGTGAACCGGAGTTTATTCTCTGGGGTGAAGGCAATGGCACTTCTATGTGATTGGCTGAGAAAAGCATTAAAAGCCAGCGCCAACGTGGAGATCTGGAGCGCAAGGAGGGTGGTTGCATCATAGTGATCAGTAAATTGCATAGACCCTTATTAACCTTATTGATAAGGAGCTTAGGGAAGTCCCATTCAGGCCGCAATATATGCTTCTTTTTGTTCTCCTGTCTGTCTCCGTTCGCACTCCCAGCCGCTTTGTAAGGAGAGCCTTTATGTGGCACCTCAAAATTCAGTGTGAGTAGCTGCGCCTTTAAGTTAGAGCCAGGAATGAGCGGGAGCCAGCCGGTGCACGGGGGCTCCCGGCCTATTTAACCGGTGCCGCGGACACCTGGAGAATGTTTGAAAATGTTATGCTTAAAGAATCTTTTATATTACTCCTCTTTCAATGCAGCTGGGGTCTGTAGGGATCAGGGGATTATTTTTGATACCTGTCGAAAAGAGTTATGTCTACACTGATTTTCCATCCCTCACTACTAATTAACCTTATTGTATACAGGAAACAGTCTATCTAATACCTGCATTCTTTCTGTAATGCCAAGTAAAATGAAATCCGGTGTGAAATCTAGTTAGCGTTTGCCTTTTTGAAGTCATTTTTAAGTTTCCAGTTTGGGTGACTGTGACCTCAGAGCTGATAGCTAGAAAAATAGTGAGCTCCAACCAATTTTGGTTGCAATTGTCTTCGTCACCCGCTGCCTTTCACCTGTTCTTGTGAGGAAACTGAAGGGATGGAGCATCCTGAGCTGGACAAGTTTCTCTGGAGGCTTCCACGTTGCCCTCTTCCTGCAGCTGAAGGCTTCCCCTTCACACCCCCCATAGGCTGGCCCCTACTCCATTAACTGGGTTCCTCTCCTCCGCAGCTGAACACCTCTGTCACCTTCCTTTCAACAAGGGAGGCTCAGTTTTGACAGACGGACACATCATAGCAAAGTTGCACAGCAGCGATGCAAAAAAAGATGCTGAAGGAAAGGAAGGAATCTGAGCCCAGAGTAAAACACTAAAGGAAATCCCATTGGTGGAATGTTCGTGAGGGGGGAAAAAAAAGGTAGGGTCTAGCAAGAAAGAGCAGAAATTAAACTGTGTAAAATGTCACCAAATGATGTGGAAAAATCCACATGTCTTCAAGTATGCTGCGCAATATGGACTTAGAACACATTTTGCTGGTGATGTGAGAATGGTTAGCACAATGGTTATATTCCTGCTCTTAAAATTTTTGAGTGTGTGTGTGGTGTGTGTCAAGTGAACTTGTCAGTGTAAATGATGCCAGAGGAAAGTGAGGATTTTCAGGCCAATGCTTTGTATTTTCCAGATCTCTAGGCTTTTGCGATTTTCATACGTTGGTCAGAACGCCTATGCCCCATAGCATTTATCTGACATATAAACCACACATTCGAAAGTGCAAGGAAGGGGAGTGGAAGATGCTGCTGGGTGTCACAGCTGCTTGGACGCCCCTAGATCTGAAGTAGGACATTCAGGATTTGCTGTCAGACGTGTGTGAGTTAGACTGGTGAATCTTACTGTCTCCCCACTGCTGCTAAAATTTAGGCAGCTTTTCTTGGGGACTTAGACTTCAGGAGAGTTAGTTGAAGGGATGTCTATTTGATGATCTTTTTTATGTGGGACTAGGAGTCAATACAAATACCAGGGATTTGGCTGCACACAAGACACTACATTTAACTTGGTAGGAAGCCCGATGGTGGATCACCTTTGTATTTAATGTTGCTTATGCTCTGGGTGTTTGTCTTGGTTCAGTTATCTGACAAGTGTGTACTGAGCACCAGCTATGGGCAGGGTGTTGCCACTCTCGCTCATCGCTTTCTTAGCACTCTCCTAATGGAATGAGGAGCGTTCTATAGAATCCAGCTGATTGCTTAAGAATTGTGTGGACCTTGCATGCTTCACTTCAAGTATAAGACAGCAAAAATCAGTTGGATAAGTCTATAAGGAGAGTGTGTGTGTGTGTGTGTGTGTGTGTGTATCTTTCTGCCAGCTCTTTCACCAAGACAGCTAGATATTTTCATTTTGACAACACTACAGAAAATTGTCATCTTTTTGTACAAAATGTTCACTGTATTCTCATCATTTGAATGATTCAGGATCACTCTCTGGCAGCATGAGACACAGCGTGTTTTGATGCCTGCCTCTTTTTCAATTATGTTTAAGAGGAAGACTGCTGGAGCCCCGTTTTTTCATCTTGCACGGGACCCCTAAAGGGCCAGATTTAATTTCAATACAATATTAGGCAGTATGATATGATGGATGATCACAGGACACTGACAAATATGATGCAACACAGGATAACATGATGCAACATAGGGTCAAAGCCACCTGCACAGGTACTTCCAAGGATGTGGGCAAAGAGGCTTCCATTCTATCCTCTCCACAGTGCAGTAAAATGGTCAGTACAATGTCTGCAAAACATGTAGGCAGATGAAATGCTGCATGAATATTAAAATTATAATAGAAATAACATGAATGAAATTTAACCATCTACTCCTAACAACAGAGGTACTTTATATTTCTTTGGGAAAATCATATAATATCCCTCTTGTTCTTTCATGAAAATTAGTATGAAAATGAAACTTTCATCAGGTGTTTTAACAGCAGAATGACCAGGAACCCACACACGTAGTATAAATATTCGGGGTGTTTACGTGCTTCCATTTCTTCAGTACTTTTTCCTAACTGAGTGATCATATGGTATTAAGGCAGAGGCCTCTGGAGCCATATTATTTAGATTTGAATATTAACTTGACCCTCACTGAATGCATGAACTTGGTAACTTTGTTATTTTTTTCCCCTCAATTTCCTCAAGTATAAGTCAGGGATAATAATAGTATCTCCCTCCGTAGAGTTATGAAGATTAAATAAAACAATATATATCAAGTACAGTTCCTGGCATATAACAAGCACTCCATAAATGTCAGCTAATCAAAATTAGTCTTTCCAGGACTAATTTTTCTTGGTGTTCCCTTGGGTGGCCAGAGGAGCAATACTGGCTCAAGGGAAAGGAGGGAGAACTCAGAGCCAGGTGCAAGAGAAATGACTCTTTGATCATCTGGGAACTATGCTGTTAGCACGCACTTTAATCTGACTTGGGCATGACTTGGTCAAAATACCCTTGGGTAGATTCACTGTAGAATGCCAAATCATTGCCAGAACACCAGAATTAACCTCTATCCCAACTCAGCAATTAAGTCAGAAATGGGCCTGCTATAGGAGTTGTGCACAAGAAATGGTGCTTTGCACTTAGCATTCATAATTAAGAGGGGGTGGGTAAAGCCCCCGAGAAATTCAGTAAGATAATGCTCCATCGTATCAATTCCTCTATCTGCTGCCACCACTCTCTGAATTCAGACCAGCATTAACACTCCTGTAGCAATAATCTTCTGTCTGGCAGTGGTGCCTATAATTCCTTCCTGCTTCAAACTCCACTCCGTAATGTTGCCATGAGAATCTTTACAGCTCTGATAAAGTTATTTCCCTGCTAAAAAAATTTTCAGGGTCCCAAAACTGACTAGAGACTTAGCATAAAACATCATGGTATGGCATTCAAGACTTTTTTGAGTCTGGTCCCAACCTTCCTTCTCATTGTCTTCAGAATGTCAGTCTTATTATTGGTCAGTAAGCTGGAGATCCATCATCCACATCATTTAGAGACAGCTTATAATTTCACGGTGTACTACCTGTTTTGATTTCCTTCACATGATTCCATTACACTGTCCTGAAAGTCAAAATAAGGCAAATGTTTTTCTATAGATGCTCCTTGCCTTACGATGGGGTCATATCCCTATAATTCCCATCTAAGTTGAAAATATCATTAAGTTGAAAATGCATTTAATACATCTAACTTATCAAACATCGTAACTTAGCCTAGCCTACCTTAAACATGCTCAGAACATTCACATTAGCCTACAGTTGGACAGAATCATCTGGCAACATGGTACACTGTAGAGGATCAGTTGTTTACCCTCGTGATCACATGGCTGACTGGAAGCTGCAGCTTGTTGCTGCCCAGCATAGAGAGAGAGTAATGTACCCCATATTGCTAGCCTGGGACAAGATCAAAGTTCAAAATTCGAAGATGGTTTCTACTGAATGCAAATTGCTGTCACACAATGAAGTTGAAACACTGTTTAAGTCAATGACAGTTTGGATTTGATAGATCAGAAATCTCAGGCCCAGATAGAGTAAATAATTTGTCCAGAGTCTAAACAGTAAGTTCTCCAAAGTTCAGCCTACTCATTCTCTGCTTTTTACATGTTGCTCTGGCTCAATCACTAATCTCCACATTTGGTCCATGTACTACCATTTTCTGGGGAGCAAATTTTGTGACATTGGAAGATTTAATACTAAGGTCCTGGGGCTGAGTCTGCTCAGATGTGTTTTATTTGGTGCCCTTGAAAATCAGATTTCAGCAAAGAGAGATAATTTGACCTCTTCTTTCCCCATTTGGATACCCTTGATTTCCTTCTCTTGCATGATTGCTCTGGCAGGGATTTCCAGTACTATGTTGAACAGAAATGGTGACAGTGGGCAATCTTGTCTGGTTCCAGTTCTAAGCGGGAATGCTTTCAATTTTCCCCCGTTCAGTATGATGTTGGCTGTGGGTTTGTCATATATGGCTTTTATAATGTTGAGGTATATTCCATCTAAGCCTATTTTGTTAAGAGTTCTTATCATAAAAAGGTGCTGAATTTTGTCCAATGCTCTTTCTGCTTCTATTGAGAGGATCATATGGTCTTTGTTTTTGCTTCTGTTTATGTGGTAAATCACATTTATAGATTTTTGTATGTTGAATCACCCTTGCATTTCTGGGATGAAGCCCACTTGATTGTGGTGGATTATTTTTTTGATGAGCAGCTGAATTCGGTTTGCTAGGATTTTATTGAGAATTTTTGCATCTATATTCATAACGGATATTGGTCTGTAATTTTTTGCTGTTGTTGTTGTGTCCTTTTCTGGCTTTGGTATCAAGGTGATACTGGCTTTGTAGAACAAGTTGGGGAGGATTTCTTCCTTCTCTATGTTATGAAATAATTTCTGAAGTGTAGGTACCAGTTCTTTTTTGTAGGTCTGGTAAAATTTGTCTGTGAAACCGTCTGGTCCAGGACTTTTTTTGTTGGGAGATTTTTTATTGCTGCTTCAATTTTGTTACTTGATATTGGTGTGTTCAGGAGTTCTGTTTCTTCCTGACTGAGCCTAGGGAGGTTGTGTGTTTCCAAGAATTTGTCCATTTCCTCAACATTTTCCAGTTTATGTGCATAGAGATTTTTATAGTATTCAGAAATGATATTTTGTATTTCCATGGTATCAGATATAATATTTCCTTTTTCTTTTATGATTGAGCTTATTACCAAAAAGTCCCAAAACAACAGATGCTGAAACATTTATACACTATTGGTGGGACTGCAAACTAGTACAACCTCTATGGAAAGTAATATGGAGATAACTCAAAGAAATAAAAGTAGACCTACCATTTGATTCAGCAATTCCACTAGTGGACATTTACCCAAAGGAAAAAAAAAAAGACACTTACACTTGAATGTGTACAATTCACAATTGCAAAGATGTGAAAACAATCCAAGTGCCTATCAATACATGAGTGGATTAATAAAATGTGATATATGTATACCATGGAGTATTACTCAGCCATAAACAAAAATGATTTACTAATACCTTTTGTAGCAACCCAGATGGAACTGGAGACCATCCTTTTAAGTGAATTATTGCAAGAATGGAAAAACAAACACCACCTGTACTTGCTATTAAATTAGAACTAATATATCAACACTCATGTGCACATATGGTAGTAAAATTCAATGGAAATCAAGGGAGGGGCAAAGAGGGGATGGGTAAATTCATACCTAAGAGGTACAGTGCACACTATCTGGGTGATGGGTACATTTATAACTTTGACTCAAACTGTACAAAAGCAATTCATGTAACTAAGATGTTTGTACCCCCCATAACATTCTGAAATTTAAAAAAAAAATCAGATTTCACATGAGATTCTGAATTTCTGGCTCTTCATGAAAGATCTGAAGGTCTGGCAACATTGTGACCATATTCCCATGTAAGCAACATTGGCTGCAGCTGAGCAGAAGCTGACCCTTTTGGTCAGGCCTTGAGCTTGACTTTTCCACAGCTGCTACCACTTCCTAATGCCTGCTGCCTGCGCCTTTTTACTCATTTATAGTACTGCCTGGCCCCATGAGGTCTCTGAGTTTGCAACCCTTGGTTTAAAGACAGAGAAAAAAAGATCTATCTATATTCTAAAGATACAATGAAACACTTTAATTGAAGAAATAAAATGTGATTGTTATATTAATATTTGAAGATAGTTTTGGGTTTTTTTTTTTTTTTTGGCATTAAGATTTGAGTTTCCCAGGAGAGAGTTGGTATTGTTTTGGTTTGATTTCTCATTTTTGACAACAGAGCAGTTTGACCCAGAACCCTTAGTGACAGTCCTTTTGGATGAAAAATTTTTCAGGGCCTTTTAATTAGAAATTGACAGGGTGATTAACTTATAATTCACAGAAATAAATGTGGAAAAGAGAAGTACAGGTCAATTTCTAGCTGTGTTAAACTGTAAGGACAGCACCATTGGCAAGAGATTGCTTCCTTTTAACAGCTTTTCTAATTTTTCTTAATTGGATCCTTTGTTTTCTAATTGGATGGAAAGAACCATCATATGGCTTTCAATTACTAGTTGTGGCATGGTGATCCCGTCATATGGCGCATGCTAAGGAAAGTCAGACTCTCAACATATAAGATGGAATACATACCTTCTCCAAGAAGCTTTTTGTGTCAGTAAGAAAGAGGGACAACCTCCTATGTCCTGGGTAGGTAAAGCCATGCTGTAATGGGACATACTAACTAGCTTGATTTTCCAGACTTGCGTTTCCATTCTATAAACTAGATTTCCTCATCATAATATAAAAATGCTCCTAAGAATACAAGATTTTAATTGTATTCCTAGAAAGTGTTCAAAATTATACACACACACAAGCACATACACATGTACATAAACATATCCACAAGAAAATGTTAGTCTCCTCAAAGCAGTTTAATTCTCCTGATCATGGTGAATTTAGAGATTCTCTCTCTAAGAAACTAAGTTTCTCTATGGCTTATTTTTTTTTTCCTATGGCTTTCTTATTTTCTAACCTCCATTGGATCCCTCTTGCCTACGGGATAAAATCTGAATATTTTATCATGGCCTATATCTGACCCCAACATCTTTCTCTAGCTCTGTATTCCAAAATTGCCAGGCATGCACTTCATCCTCTATTCACCGAGCTTCTCACTCTTCCTTGGAGATGTCAGGTCTCTCACGACTCTGTTCGTGCCATTCCTGCTTCCTGGTATGTCTTCTGCGTTTTTCTTTGTCTGGTAAATCTTACCCCTTGGTCAAGATTAGATTGAAAAGGTTACCTCCCCAGTGAAGCCTCGTCTGACTCCCCCATACACAATTGGTTATTTGGTCCTCTGTCAACCACTGAACTTTGTTAATATCTCTGTAATAGCTTCTGTTACATTTGCCCATGCATTCAAAAATACCTTTTGAGCATCTCTATGTGTAGGTGCAGAGCCCTGGGGCTGCTTGCTTACCAACATGGCTAATTTGTACTGATTGTGTATTGAAGTGTAACTAATCCTTAGGTGATCGTCTCCCTCACCAGACTGTAAAACTACAGAAGGTAGGATTATTTTACCTAATTTTATACTTGTATCATTAGCACTCAGATTTTTTCCTGGCTTCAACTAGGTGATTAAACCATGCTCTTTGGCTTGTCTTGACGTTCTGATGGAGAGTATTGATCAGTTTTATAAAATCTAACTTCTTAGTCAATCTAGTATACTTACAATCTCAGCTTTTCAACTTGCATCGGTTCATATAACCATTGTTGCTGTCTTTGAGATGTTATGGCATAATGACCTTTTGGCATAACCCTTTCTGTGCCTTTAGTGTGACAAGTGAGATCCTGTGATGGGCACTTTGGCCCAGCACCTTGGAATGGTCTTTTCCCAGAGAGGAAACACGCTCTCTGATTAAATGCCCTTAGCAGGCAGGGACAGGACACAGCTGGGGTTTGAATCAGGCCAAATCCCCTCAGATTGGAAATCAAGAAGCTGGTGCTTTTGAAGATTATAAACCTGGAAAGCAGCAGAGACAAGGGGCTGGGAGTCCCTACCCAAAGCAGGTAGTGCCACTTTGGCTGTCACTGCTGCTTCTCTCTGACTGGTGCTTCCAGAATAACTTTATAGAGGAACACATGTGAAGGGATACGATTTTAGGGCTAGAATTACTAAATTCACTCTTCCTTATTTCAAAAAGAGACATAATAAAGTCTTGGGGAAGACCTAATTGAGAATATGGAATGGCATGGAAATAAGGAGGACTTGAAATAGAATGCCAGAAACTCATGTTTTTCTGAAAGGCATAGTTACAATTTTACGTTTAAGAATTGCTTAAAGCTAGCAAGTCTGTTAGCTCACTGTTACTGGTGACTTTAGATCATGGGAGTCTGCCTCATGTGACTTTTCTTGGCTTTGTGGTATGTGTATCCATCCTACCCGATGAAAGCACACTTCAGCCTTTATTGTGGTTGCTTCTCTGTTCTCGGCCAAGAGCCCACTTACTGGCGCCATTGCTAAAATGAAGACATTCAAGAGGGGCAAGGGAGCCCTCTCCCTCCTCAGGCAGCGCTGTGGCTGCTGGAGCTGCCTGCACATCTGCCCATCTTCTGAGCAGCCTCTCTCCCTCTCCTGTACACACCCTCTCTGCAGACAGCCGATGCCTCTGAGCTCATTATTGCTCTAAGTGTTTGCTCTTGGATCCGTGCTTCGCACGTTTTATTTACATGCTTTATTTTTCATTTTATGAGCAAATCGATAACTAGACTTACTCTTTATCGCACTGGATTAGTTTTATTTATTCCATTTGAATTTGATTAAAAAGCTGTCAAACATAAGTCTACATTTTTATCAGCAGAATACTTTCATAAAACCGGTATGAGATGTGTTCAGCTAGAACATACTTTTCAAAATAAAACAATGTTTGATATATTTTAGACAGTTACCCTTTTGTTTATCCAAGACAACTGAAACTAACCATCAAATGGATAAAGCAATCCAAGTCTAGTCAAGTAATCCTTAGGGCATATGAAAATAAGCCTTTTAAAAAAGTTCTTTCTAGATGGATTTAATGTAATTCACCAATAAAGCATCCTCAGAAGCATAATAAAAATTCTACATAAAATGACATAGCCAGGGAAAAGGAAGATATACAGTTTGATGAAGATTCAAAATGGATGTTAACATTAAAAATGAGCAGTCATGCAATTCCTGTATAATATAAAGATCAAAATTGCAGGGCACTAATTTTGCCTCCAATTTATAAGATAGTAGTTTATGGGACTACAAATAGTATTTATAAAAAAACATGTCCAATGGCATGTGCTTTGAACTGTCATTTTTCTTCAGAAAAATTGCCATTCAACATTGTTGTATTTGTAAATTTCGCCATATAGCACTGAGAATAGCTGGACTATATTTACATATCCAAGAATGTTCTGGAAAGATAAAATATGTCTGTTTTGGTTGAGAATCAGATATCCTTCACTCTATTTAAAAATTATTAGCTTCTACCTTCCCACCTCTTTTAGTTCTGCCTGTGTACTAGGAGGAGTATGTGGACATACCTAAGGCAGCATGGATATTGAGAAGGTGCACATGTGTGCACACGCACCCATACTCTCAACCACACTCATGCATCTGCATATACACAACCACACCCCAGGAGCCCTGGAGCAGCATTAAGGCAATTTTGGGGTATGTGTTGTGCTCTGAACATTATTTCATAGCGTGAGGCATGCATGATGTGCGCCTAAAAGGAACAGCACCGAAGGGGTTAATGTAGAACACATATAGGCAAATATTGTCAATTATTTTATTCAAATGTTTAGAACTTAAACACAAAATCGTCATTAAGTTTTCACAAAATGAGGCATCTGTCACTTGAAAAGAAAAAAATATTTCAGAAATATGTTTACAGAAATGTAAAAATATTAGGCATCAAGACAGATGTGAACATATTCAGTAACTTGTCTTGTCTGTCAGTCTTCCTCCGAGCCGAAGATCTTACTGTACTCGCTCAGCATGAGCTCAGCTATCTGATTTTGGTAGACCATGTGGATCGCCATGTTCCCTGTTTCATTTTCAGCTCGCAGAAGGGTGGGTCCAAACACAATCCCTAAGCTTTGGGTGGACATGAGGTTCTTGGAGGCTCTGGCCACTATCCTGTGGAGAGAATGAGAGAGAGAAAAATATTCCATTGGAATTTGAAGTGAAATTGTGGATACTTTGGAATTATAAAAAAAAATTTTCTTGTTCAGGAAAAACAACTAACTTGCAATACTATGTAATCATCTACCCTTTGTACTCTACTGTATGGAAATAGAAACTATGACTTTGGGGGTAAGGATACTTTGCCTTGTCTAACCTTTTACTCCTATAGTACATGGGCATCATGGGTACTCAATAAGTATTTGTGAAATGAATGAATAGATTAAACAGCAAAAATTAATGTGGAGTTAAGATTTAGCTTTTGAAATGCTTATCATCAATGCAGGAGACAAATGAGACATGAATAAAACAAAATAAAAGGAACAATACATGCATAATTAATAATCAAAGGTAGACATAAGGACTGAGAAAAATTTAAGTTTTTAGCAATTAGAGTGTTCCTGGAAAATGCTAACTGGAATATGTTTTATAGAAGAGGTAGGTTCTGAGACATTTAGGTATACAGCAAAATTCTAAGTGTCTCCATTCATTTGGACAGCCAATTCACCTTATGCTATGATAAAATGCAGAATCCTATAGCCCTGTGGTCCCCAAACCCTGGGCCACAGACCAGTACTGGTCCGTGGCTTGTTGGGAACTGGGCCACACAGCAGGAGGTGAGCTGAGGGTGAGTGAGTGAAGTTTGATCTGTATTTACAGCCACTCCCCATTGCTCACATCACTGCATAAGCTCCGCCTCCTGTCAGATCAGCGATGGCATTAGGTTCTCACAGGAGCATAAACCCTTCTGTAAACTGCGCATGCGAGGGATCTAGGTTGTGCGCTCCTTATGAGAATCTAATGCCTGGTGATCTGAGGTGGAGCTGAGGCGGTGAGGCTAGCGCTGGGGAGTGGCTGCAAATACAGATTATCATTAGCAGAGAGGTTTGACTGCACAATAAATGTAATACACTTGAATCATCCCAAAACCATAACCTGCCCCAGTCCATAGAAAAATTATTTCCGTGAAACTGGTCCCTGGTGTCAAAAAGGTTGGGGACCGCTTCTGTAGCCTTAGCACGGGGAAAGAATCCCACTGGAATCAAAGAAACATTTGCTTGTGTGAGGACTGTATGGAGAGCAGCAACACCAATAAAACATTAGGATTTGGCTTTATGAATGGCAATGCCTTGCTTGTTTCAACACGAGACTCCTGAAAAGAAAATAAAGCCTCATCCTAAAAATGGAGACTTAAAAAAATAATGCTTGTTCTTACAACTGAAGCCTACTTGGTTTTATATTAAAATTCAGAAAAGTGGGGTTATAGTGATGGTAAGGAAATAAGGATAGCTTACTGAAGGACAGGGTGCTACGAAATGCTAAACTCTTCACTCTGCCAGACATCCCAACCCAAGGGAAATAAATGTGTAGAGAATAAAGCAAGGCAACGGAATTCATTACTAGACAGCGAGGTCTCTGACCTCAGAGCTCAGCGTGGAGCGTTGTTGAGTTGGTTGGACTTTTTAGAAGAGTCTGTTTGGCCTATGTAGGTCTATACAGTTCTGAATCGTAAGAGGCAGGAAGATTTGCATTACAGGGGTCCTCCCATCCTCGGGGGATACGATCCAGGACTCCCAGTGGATGCCTGAAACTACAGATAGTCCAGAACCCTACTGCCAGCAATCAGAACACATTTCTGTTCCAGTCTTCTGCTCACATATGGATTATTACACCTTTTCTATTTTAACTAAGCACTTACCACGTGTTGTGGCTGTAATTTTTGCAGTTTGAGGTGCAACAGCAAAACTAGGAAGAAATTCTTTTTCCCTCCTCACAATCTCATGAATGGAAGATTCGTTCTTACTGCAGATCTTAGCAACCTCAGTTGATGATTTTTGTTCTTATTAAATCAAGAATTTCTCCCCTTTTTCTTAAAGGAAGCACTTGCGAGTCCTTATTGGCACAGCTGGGTTGCCGGCATCAGTACTCTTGTGCTCTGGGGACACCATAAAGTAAAATGAGGGTTCCCTGAACACGAGCACTGCCACGTGACACTGTGACAGTCCATCGGATAACTGAGAGGACTAAAGTGACTATCGGGCGTGTACAGGGTGGATATGCTGAAGAAAGAGACGCTAAACGTCCCCGGTGGGAGGGTTTGTCACGCTCCTCAGAACAGTGTGCCGTTTAAAACTTACGAGTTGTTTATTTCTGGAATTTTCCATTTTGTATTTTCAGACTGCAGCTGACCTCAGATGACGGAAACCTTAGAAAGCAAAGCTGCAGATAAGGGAGCACTGCCATTTTTCTTTCCCTTCACAAACTGAATCTCTGAAGAACCCCTTCTGTGACCACAAGGCCACGCCTTCCCTCTCTTGACAGAGACTCAGAAGGGCAAAGGCCACATGTGCGCTGACTTGTACCTGCCCAGGGCAAAAGCTCGTGGCATGCACTGTGGCCAGCAAAATGTACTTGACCTGACCAATGTAAACCATAAACAACAATGGTCACAAGCATTATAATCATCTCATTTAAGCAACATAACAATCCCATGAAGTAGCTTCTATTATTAAGCCTGTTTAACAAATGAGAGCACTGAGGCATAGAGTGGCGACATGGCTGAGGTTGCACAGAGCTGAGGTTCAAACCCAATCAGCCTGGTTTCAGCACCTGCAGAAGCATCATTGCCCTGCGTGTCTTATGACTCCTGGGCCTAATAATTGGGCTGAATTTTCACTCTGCCACCCTCCATGTGATTATGAGATTCATTGTAAGAGGGTCTGAATTTTCATTCCTCGCTGTAGAATTGTGATTGACAGCCTGGTTATAGTAGGTTTCTTGTAGGCAGAATGACTCTCAAATTTGGATTGAATATTCAAGATATTCGGCCTCCCACTTCCTTTTTCTTCTGCTTTAAATGGAGAGCATTTGCACCTGTGAGCACTGTTGGCATGGCTACATTTCTGGAAGGCATTCTCATATTTTTAGAGTGTCAGTGAGTTATCTGAGACTTCAAATTTAAAGTTTCCTTTGGAATCTAAGAAGCTATCTATGCCACTTTGCTACTTCATTTACCAAAAACCGGTTGAATGCTTTAAGCATCCTCCTACCTGTAACATGGGCAAAGGCAGTGGGCCTTTGCTTTTCTTTAACATGCTGATTTATCTCAGTTTAAGATCTCTCTTGAGTCACTCCCAGACATGCATATTGTAAAAGTCATTCATTAGAAGAAGATTCATTATAAAGGAAATATGTGTTTTTCTCTTTTGGTTTTAAATTAATCCCTTTTTATACTATTAACTCCTTCACTGACTCCACCACAATAAAAAATTGTTAAAGGCAAATACGGAGAAAGATAACATAAATAATCAATGGAGTATCTATTAGGAGCAAGTTGCTTTAACAACTTTATCCATTGGAAGCAAAGGTCTAAATTGGTAAGATTTGTCTAGCAGAGAACAGGGCTCAGAGATCACAGGCCATGGAGAAGACAGAATCAAAAGCAAGAGAGTATTGACGTGTGAAGGCAAATGGTCTCTCTAGGGCATCTTGGCCAACAGGGTAGCAGAAGAACATTATTAGGACCTGGAGTCCAGGGAGCCTGAAAGGCGAAAGGATGAGGTAAAGATAGATTGAGGATTGGACATATATTATAATTTCAGTTGGTGGCAGGGACAGTGAAATTTAGGCTAGCTGGGAGCCCAAACTGAGTCACACCCATAAAGGTGAGGCTAGAAATCAAGGTCAGTGTCCAAGAGCTGGCTGCTGCATGGGGAAGGCACGGCTGTCACGAGGTTATGGGGTGGAAGCTGGAAGAGGTCTATAGTTTTGGAGGAACTTGGGTGGGTGGGGGGTAACTCAGCTCTCCTGGGGGTACCAGAAAGATACAGCTAGCTGGTAGAGCTCTGGCCATTAGGAAAGAGCAAGAAGGTTGGAATGGGGCTAGACTATTTCTCTATATATTTCTTCAGAGTTATATTTTTCCTGATCAGCAAAAGGCCTGGTCTTAGAATCCAGAACCGGGTCAAATCTAGAGGAAGGACCGAGACTGCAGTTTACTAGAAGGAAGAATCAGACGCTAGAGCTGCATGTACAGGTTCCCCTTGTGGGAAGGCTTCTTTATCTTATCTGGTGGGCTTCATCACAGGAGGGGACTCCTGTAATGAATTTCTGCCAGTGTATCAGTTTCCTAAATTTCCTGTGGACCAATGTTCATTTTGTGCCTTTATGCATGTATTAAGTATGGAATATTCGTTCCACCTCAAATCTGTATCCGTTGTGTCCATTTCTCTGCATGCTTTTCTTTGATTTTAATAAAACCAAATTGTGAGTGCTTTAAAACAATCTTATCATAAGTAAAATTTTAGAAATAACACAGTTTAGTATTCTTGTTATATTTGCATTACTGCAGGTTAGATTTTCTTGGCAGCTTGGAATTTTTTTTGCCTATGTTGGAAAAATTAAATTACTTATAATAATTTTTAGAAAATTCAAATATAATTAAGAAAGAAAGTTAATGAGAAAATATAGATGTATATTATACAGAATATATGCTATCTTGTTTATTCACTGTTACAAAATGTGTGCATGTGTGTGTATATATATCTCTCTATATATAAATTGGCAATTTATTTTTTGAATATCAACCAAACAGTAGATAGTGTGTTAAGAAATCACAGTCTTTAGTTTAGAAAAGATGGTGAGGGTGAAGACCAATTTGGGGTAGAAGTCACCAACTATGGAACTATATGATTCATGTTGACAGGCAAATATATTCTCATATTAAAGTTTAAATTAGACTAGACCCCTTTCTAATAGACAGTGGGGATAGACATTTCTAGCAAAGAAGACCCCCAAATGAGGATGTCTGGGGAAAATGTATCAATGCTCTTATAAACTTCACCATTCAAATGTGAACTTATATATTCCCTACCTCGCTAGACTACTAAATGGTTAAGTGGTTGATTTAGAACCACACAGGGAATCAACCACAATTTCAAAAATATAGTTAGAATACTATCCTGCAAAATTATTTATATCTCATTTTTTTTTTACCTCACATCGATAGATATCATAATTTTCACTCTTACTGTGGGGACCAGCTGGGCATTGCAAGTGCCATTATTTCTGAAGGCTTCAACTAGTAAAACATATGTAGAAGAGAAACATAGGCTACTGAAAGAAATAAAATCCCTGGATGGGAAAAAATAATTCAGTCTCGTATCTAAGATGGGAAACTCTCAAAAACAGTAAGTTATACTTCCAGTAGCTTAAACTATAGCTGAGTTGTATTACTGGAGGGGAGGATCTAATCCAGAAACCATATATTAATACATTTTTTTTACCATGGGTTTGGCAATACCTTTCATTAAAACGGAATCTGCAAAACATCATTTCTGTGACATGCTTCACAAAAAATGGCATTCCAAAGTAAACGTTTTAGAGAAAATTGTGTGCCATTTTTTTCTTCTTAGACATTCATAATGCACAAAAGTATAATAAAGGCACTGAGAAGTCCTGCAGAAAAAAATATCCCTGCTCATCTTTGTTTAACTTGTGTCTTTCCTAAATTACTTGCTTGTCAAATGGTCATACACAGATCTTCTTTCCTGAGTAACACTGATGACTGTATATTAGGAAATGCTTCTCTAGTGTGCTTTGCTAGGGGCCTACTATACATGTCTAAAAATGTAGATTTTATCCTCCTATGCTGTCCTGGCTTCACAGTTCTGTAGCACCTAACTCAGAAAGAGGTCAGATTGTGTTCACTTCTGGCTAGTTCCACCCTTCTGGTAGGGCTTAGATTTCATTAGCCCTTAAACTCCATGACAGTGTTGTAAATTTTGAGCAACAATTTAACCTGTTTTCAGCAAGGAACAAAAAGAAACTCCCCTTTATGACAAAACAAAGCCTAAAAGGCAAAAGAACAAATCTGAATGAGAAAAGTAAGGGCAAAGACACAGTTGAGAGACTAAGATACAGTGAATTTGTATGTGAGCAGGAAGGTGCAAAAACATTTAGATCTTCTGTCCATATTTGGGAATTCTTCTTGATGTGTGTTTACTCACCATTAATTTACACTCAAGAAATCCTTATAGCAAAGATATCTGATTCTAAGCAACATGAAGAGCTCAAAGTTTAGTGCCTATGAATGCTTAACTGATAGGCAAACTGCAACTCTTTTGAGAAAGGCTATTAATACTGCTTAGTCTAAAATAATCAGACAAAAATAATTATGATTTTTTGAATTTGTTCATGAAGTAGCACTTCATCTATATTCATACTAAAAGCAATTCTTATACTGCTAAGTAAAATTCAAGTTTACAAAATCTTAAAATGAATAAGGATTCATTTTTATGGCAAGAGCTGAAAAGTGATAGATAGTTTACAGCATAAAAAGAAGAAATGTCAGAGCTACCTTTTGTCAGGCCCAAATGAAAGGAGCAACGATCCATCAATTTAAGTTTATTTTAGAAACAATCTATAATCCAGTGCTACAGATGTTGGACCCCAGACAAAAAAAAATTCCTCTCAAAAAAGCCTTATGCTGGGTAAGGTTTTCCAAAAATGAGCTGAATTGCTAACTCAAATAAATTTCTTAGTTGAGTAAAATCATAGCCAAATGACTCAAACTGAAAGAGAACTTTACTATAAAACTAAAAATTAATGCTGAATTAAGAAGACCAAAGCATTTAATAATAGTCCAGCTCTAAACAGATTTATGGATGCAAACTTCCTTTTAAGTTTGTGCTTTGCTGTTACCATAGAGACTTGCAAAGCACGCTGAAAGCCACATAACTGCCCGCAGGACAACTCTCAAGTCATGGAGGTGTGTTAGAAATGTTCCCCTCCCTATCTCTGGAATGCTGTGATTTTCCAATACACACAACTTTCGGATGCTTTTACTTGAATGAGGAGAGTGTGGTGGCAAATGTATTCCTGCCATCAGGTCACACCTGGCTTGCAAAATATAGCTCAGCCACTGCATGTGAAATGCTAATTGTGACTTTGACCACTTAACTGAAGAGAGGCTGTTAAAAATAGAATAAATTTTCAATATGCTCAACTTATGTTTCCTATGTGCTATAACTATTTTGGGGGGGATCCATGCTAACCATATGTTTGCCTACCCTCAATTTGCACAAACTATACTGTTATCTACACTGGCCTTTTTATAAGATTGGGGACTTACAGAAATTCTACCTTTTTTAAAGTTATAGTTGTAAGTCAGAAACATTTTCAAGTATTGCAAAAGTAAGAGAACATTCGCAAGTGTTTAACATTAGTGTGTTTCAAGGTGGTCATTCACAGATAATTTAGCCATATTTTTGTATGTCAATTTATAAAGCCATTGGTTTAAACTAATTGAGAAATCTCTTCAATTTTATATCTAAACATCAGATCATTATTATTTTCCAAAATGAGTTAATAACTATCATCCTACATGGGAATTACTGCTATATTCTGACATTTTTGCTTTTGAGTAATCTTTAAGGCCACGTGTATACAATTCTCTGAAAGCACATTATAGAAAAGGCAGTTGGATATTGATAGCTAACATGGTTTGATTCTTTGAATTTATTGAACCTCATTGCATTAATTTCAATACAGAAGATTGAAACATTTTCAATTATTCACTTTTTCATATTTTTATTGATTGGATGTTATAGAGATATTCTAAAGTATCTTTAAATCAATATTGAGAATATTTAATAAGATGTGACGATTAAAAAATAAAAAAATGCATAGCCCATAGGCATGAATTAATAATTTATTTCTAGTTGGAATATATATTCTGTAAGGTGACAACAACCACAGATAAAATGGAATATCAGAGCCAAACCCCTGACATAATACATAATATCAAAAAGGAACATTAATGTACCCCCATAACACTCCAAAATAAAAAAAATTTAGACATGAGACTAGCGAAACTCACTAGTTTAAAATGAAAAAAAAGAAAAGTTACTATTTGTTGAATACATTCCATGTGCTAACCACTGTGCTTCAAATATATCACAATTTTTAAAAGCAGATTTAAAAAGCAGCTTTGATTTCTTTTCTCTGATTATAAAGGTAAAAAGTAATACATTCTATTAGAGAAAATTTAAAAAGTTTAGAAGAGTATAGTGAAGGAAAATAAACACTGGTAATCCGATGTAACCATTTATTCATTCATAAAAATCTATTCAATACCTACTGTGGGTTGGACGGTACTCTGGATGTTGGGGATGGCGCAATGAGTAAAATAGACAAAAAGTCCCTACCCAGAAGAAGCTTATAATCTGGTGGGAGAAACAGACAACAAACAATACACTAATCAATGTAATCTGATTTCAGGCACTGAAGTACTTCAAGAAAAACTGAGAAGAGAAATAGTTCTTCCACTGACCCTGGGGAGCTTTTTGAAAATCCCGATGGTCTGGAATCCATCCTCAGAGATTCTCATTTACTCAGTCTGGCCAGGGGCAGGCTGCTCCCATTTTTGAACAGCACCCAGGTAATTCTCATGAGCACAGAGTGGTGGGAAGTGCCACATGGGAGCAGACAGGGTTCTCAGGGAAGCCTTCTCCAAGGGAGATTTGGGCAGCGGCCTGCTAAGGTGCACATAGCAGGGGAAGAATTCCAGGCAGGGAACAGTAGGACGGCACTCTAGTGGTGAGCCTGTGCTTGGTGGTTCTAGGAACGGAGAAGAACATACGTAGTCTGGCTGGAGGCCAGGGAGTGAGGGGAAAGAGGTAGGAAATACTTGGGGGCCTTGGTAAAAATTTGGGATTTAATGACATGTAATGGGAATCAGTTCTTGGGTTTTGAGCAGGAGAATGATATTACTAGCATTTAGAGATGATATTAATGTTTGTATAATTTATCTACGTACGGATTTGAGAAAATGCACTTTTTATAATTCTGTATCCGGCATTTTCCACTTCTAACATGAGTAATTGCCATTTCTTATATATGTAATATATATCATTTAGTCATTACCTTATATGGGAAAGAATGAGTTGTACCTTATGATTTCTTAGCATAAGTGAGATTGATAAATGAAAAAATCTTTCCACATACCCTTCCTCCATATTTTGGAATATTTCTTTAGGCAGTGGTCTCCAGCTAGGAGTAATATTGCATCCTTCTCCCCCACTCACCCCCACCTCCTGCAGCCCCTGAGGCATCTGGCAAAATCTGAGGACATGTTTTGATTGTCATGACTGGGTAGGGTGGACAATTGCTACTGGCATCTAGTGGGTACCAGCAAAGACTGCTGCTAAACATTCTACAATGCACAGGACAACCTGGAACAACAAGAATTATCCAGCCCCAAATGGCAATAGTGCTGTTGTTGAGAAACCCTGCCATAGGGTAAAATAGTAGAAATGTAACAACTAGATCAATGGTTCTCAAACTGTACCATCATCATGATAATTTGGAAGGTGTGTTAAAACACAAGTTGCTGGCTTCCACCCCCAGATTTCTGATTGGGCAAGTCTAAAGAGAGACTTAATAAACTGCATTCTTTACAAGTTCCCAAGTGGCAGTAATAATTCTAGCCAAGGACCACACCTTGAGAACTAGCACTGGATCATTAAGCTATGGCTCCTCTTCTCTTAAAATATGATAACATGTGGGAGGATCTATTAGTCCTGTTAGCATTATCGTTTGTTATTATTCTTTTTAAAATAATTGCCATAGGCAAAAGATGATCTGTCATTCTTTGAATTTAGGAAAGGGGGGAATGAAGAAGTTAACAAAAGCAAACAAGCAGTCATGTGTATTTTTTCTTCTGTGAATACCTTCTGCCCTTTTTGCTATGAAAATGTATAATTTTATGTTTGTGTATTTAACCTATCTTATTTATTTTGTATAGCAAAACTAATGTATAGTCTTTGAAAAATAATGTACTAATCAGAAGTATCTAAAGTAAAAGTAAAAATCTACCCTGTTTTCTAGTTAAACTCCTTTATAACTATAATTAACAGATGGGTGTTCCTTCTGGATGTTTTTCTACCCATCTATCTATCTATCTACCTATCTTTATATATATATATACACACACACATATACACACATATATGTGTATATATAATTTTTTCTTTTTAAAAAAGATGAAATAAAAAAATACATAATGTTCTATAATTTGCTTTTTCCCCCTTAACTATATATCATGGGCATCTTTCCAAGTCAGTACATATAAAAATACCTCATTCTTTTTTAAAAGTTGTTACATTTTATAGTATGGAAATACCTTAATTTATTTAACCATTCCCCTGCTGGTGGACTTTTACGTTGCTTCTAATTCTTTGCTATTACAGACAATGCTCTAATAAATATCCTCTTCTATATGGATTTCTAAGTTTTAAATGTATTAACAAGAGTAAATTTTCATTATTTTTGTTGCACTTACATCTCCCAGTGCTTGTGTTCCTTAATTTTATTTACTTAAATTCTAATGTAGTCATATATACTTCTATTTCTTTTGGAATTTCTACTATTTTTTTAAAAAATGATAAAATCCATCCATTTAAAGTGATCAGATAAATATCAAAGTTTTCTCCTAGTTTTTTAAAAAATGATTTCATATTTAAACATATGCCCTAATTCATCTTAAACATATTTTAGTGTGGGAACTCTGATAGTAATTAAAATTTATTTTTTTCCTAAAGGCTAATTTCCCCAATAACACTGGTTGAATAGACCACCATTCTCTATTGATTTGTGGTGCTACCTTTTCATGCAGTTTCCTACACCCAGCTACACACACCCTGGTATTCTTGTGCTGATAATGCCAGTGTATTCTGAACCAGCACTTTGCTGTTTAAATCACTCTATCTTCATTATGTATTAGGAATATTTCTCCTCTCACTTTTTTCTTTTTTTTACCAAAAGTAAAGGAAAAATTTCAGATGAACTTTTTCAGATGAACAAAATTAGCCTGAGAAAGAGTGAATAATTTGATCAAGGATACACAGGAAGTAAGTGGCAGAGCCTAGTTTAAGATGAAGATCTTTTATTATTCTGGGATGTGAATATTCTTTCTGCAAATAATTAAGATCCAAGAATTTTGAGTTTGAAATCAAAGGGCTTCTTAATGGTGAAGACCTGAGACCTGAGGAAGACTTTGGGAGAGAAGTGAGTCAGAGTCAGCAAGCAGTCTCAAGAGAGGTATTTTGATTGTTTTAATCACATAATTCACATCCAAGGACATATCTACACAGATGAGAAAGGTATTCAGATGGAAAAAAAACCAAACTAGTATGTTTTTAAAAATTAAACTGTCCCATTATTCTCCAGATTCACACTTTTTTAAACTTCTGAAAGCATTTATTTTTTTACTGTGAACATAAATATTCTGTTAGCAAAATCATTGAGAATTTCAGTTATGGTTTCCCTTAGGTGTTTTCCCTCAAGTTTTAAAATGGTTTTCAGCAGTAAAAGAAGTCTTAATTTTTATTCCCTGAGCTCTACTGCTATACCAATAACCAGTGATAATATCAACATCCTTGGAAGATGTTGCTCTGCATTTAGGGGACAAAGGCTAGAAAATATATTACATGTTGGTAGTATTTTTAGAAAGAAAAAAATTACAAGACTGTCATTATTCTCTACTTGAATTTGTCCAACAAAGCAGTTTAAAAACTAGTATGTGCTGGTTACATTTTATGCAGAATATTGAATGTTGTGCATGGATCAGCATTAATTAAACCAAGCAGAATAATGCACCTAATTATAAGATATTAGTGGAAAATAGAGAACTTAAATATTTGCCTTGTGATGTTAGCTAAACCTAAAAGGAATCCTTTCAGTATGCAGAGTCAGAATTCCTCAACTTCTTTCTTCATATAGGTGAAGAGAAGAGCTACTTCACTTCTCATTAAGGGTACCTACATAAAATCCTCAGATGTTCTCTTGAAAATTGTCTCTTTGTTTTGGCCGGGCGCGGTGGCTCACGCCTGTAATCCTAGCACTCTGGGAGGCCGAGGCGGGTGGATCGCTCGAGGTCAGGAGTTCGAGACCAGCCTGAGCAAGAGTGAGACCCCGTCTCTACTAAAAATAGAAAGAAATTATCTGGCCAACTAAAATATATATATACAAAAAAATTAGCCGGGCATGGTGGCACATGCCTGTAGTCCCAGCTACTCGGGAGGCTGAGGCAGTAGGATCGCTTAAGCCCAGGAGTCTGAGGTTGCTGTGAGCTAGACTGACGCCACGGCACTCACTCTAGCCCGGGCAACAGAGCGAGACTCTGTCTCAAAAAAAAAAAAAAAAAAAAAAAAAAAGAAAATTGTCTCTTTGTTTAAATAAGGGTCCCAGAATAGCTGAAAGAGAATCAGTTGCAATTTGGGTACGATCATGCTTAATTTTACTTTTTCAGAAAAAGTAAGTTTTAGATACTTTCTTTAGTGACTTGACTTCTTAAAAATTTTTTAAAAAATTTGAGACAAGATCTCTCTGTTGCCCAGGCTGGTCTTGAACTCCTGGGCTCAAGCAATCCTCCCGCCTCAGCCTACTGAGTTCCTGGAGCTACAGGCACGCACCACGGCACCTGGCAGTGACTTGACTTTAAGAGGGACACTGTAAAACTAGCGAGCACCAAGGTGAATATGCCCAGCAATGTGTCTCCTAAATGGAAGAAAACAGGACCTGAAGGTATTTGGTTTGTAGAAAAGAACAGGTAGGGAAGCCATGATGGCTGATTGCAGGAAGCAACGATACGGAAGAAAAAGTAAACTTCCCTCTTGTAATTCAGCTGTTGGAATTGGCCCAGAGACCAATTTTACCTTCATATGAAAAATTAGTGTTGTGAAAATAGAAAAGGCTGCTTTAAAACAGTCATGGATTCACGTTTACTATAGAAAATTTAGAAAATGCAGACAAGTCAAAATAAGAAAATAAAAATCACAATTCCTCCACTACTAAGATTTGGTATAGATTTTTTTCCTATATATACTGGAAATGTACTGAAAGCGTCTATCAAGGTTATTAAATACTTTATATATAAAAAGGCCACGAGTTCCCCATCAGAAGTATTCAGGCAGGATATTTGCAGTTCCTGTATTGGATGGTAGGTTGAATGACCTTTGGAGTGTGGTTTGGGCTCCCAGAGTAATGACGAAAGAATGGACATTCTGGGAAAGACAAAGTATCATTCGAGACAAGACGGGATAATATATAATAACCGAGGTTTCTTCTCCACCCTTCCTTGTACCTCTTGCCTTTCCCCAAGAGTCAGTCAGCAGCATTTATGGCCTCAGCGGAGGGGTGATACAGCAGAAAACCAGAGAAAGTGCTTTTGATTTTTGCAAGGCAGGGCATTTGAATTGCAAAGGACTATGCCTTTGAGTTTCAAAAGCCTAAGTGCCAAAGGCCTCAGAGCTGCAGCCAGCTATGGCCTAATCAGTAAATTGGAAGGTAGATGAAGAGCCAGGCTGCTCTGCTGCCAGACTAGAGGAAGATTTTCTGGACCGGGGGAGGGAGAGTCACAGAGAGCCGAGACTTTGGTGAGGTCCCATGGAAGTGGCTCAGTCACGAGTCCTTCCTAATCCTCTTCCCTGGGTGTGCAGGCTATTAGAGGATTTGAGGACACTGAGATCAGACAGACCCATGTTCTTATCCTTGGGGAAAACCTAGTAATATGGCAAGATCTCAGAGCTGCCCATGCCCAGTATACCGGGAATGGTTAGGTAGAAAATGCTGTCTGGTATATCGAGGCAAAGGTGGTCTGTGGTAGCTTCACAGAGAACCCTGAATGGTTACTGAGATCCAGACCTGGGGCTGGAAGTTGGGGATGATGACTGAAAATCAGACGGGAATGAGGACCAAGAGCCAGACACTTTGTATCCTGCTAATCTGCTTTAATATCATTTTTCAGTGGAATGTAAGTGCCTTAAGCACAAAGCCTTTGTTTTTGCTTTGTGCTGTCTCACTGGACCAAGACTAGTGTTTGGCTCATAAGTACTAGGTGCTCAGTAAAGATGTCGACATACTGTACAAATGGATGCCCTTCCTACCCCCAAATGCTCAGGCTGTACATAACCCTCCAGAACCAGAGACAACCCCGGGAGAAGTCTAGAATACAGTTTGAATTGACTAAATTCAAGTTATTTAGACAAATGGGGCCTTGAAAGAGAAATTAGTTTCAATCATAGCACAATAATTACATTTCTTGCACAACTGAGTTTCATATCCACTCTGAGAGGACAAGAACATGAGGGCAGAAATGAAGAGAGCTAATATATCCTGAGAGCCTGCTGAGGGCCTGCAATCGTGCACGGTGCCTTTCCTTCCCTCCACTCTCTGACAGTGAGTTTCCAACATGTACCCAGTTTGAACAAAACTGGTGAGAGGAGTTTAGGATAGAGAACAATTTTTATCGGTTTATACTACAGATGGTGCGAAGATAATGACACCATTTTTGGGGGGCATCTAAAATTTGACCATCAAATTCTATTTTTGGTAAAATCCTCGATGCGTCTGTAGAAATACAAACACTTTCAAAAGGTGTACAATACTTTGCTCAAAGAAGGAAAATTATTTATTTTGCTTTCACACGTATGCGTTTATCATCTGTACTGTACTGGAGGAATGAATCGTGCCAGTTTCTGCATATGTCCTTGTAAATATGAATGCTGGGCTAACTCATGATTCTAGAGCCCAGCACATTCCATGTTGTAAGAAGTTCTATAACATGAAATGTCTCATGTTTTAGGGACCACGATCAAGCATTTATCAAGTCTTTGAAAGGAGGCTCTGAGTCTACAGGCTGCTAAGGGACCATTCCTACATTTATCAATTTGATAATGAGGGTGGCTGCTTTGGATGCAGAGATGGGCCAGTCAGGTGCCCTTTCAAGGAAGGACTTCCTGCCTAGTCGCAGGGTTAGCAGATGGCCTTTACTGTCTTCTCCAGGGTTTGCCTCAGTCACAGTGAGCTGCTTCACTCAAGGCCACTGACTGATCCCACAGTGTAAGACTGGACCATTCCTGTCCACTGTGGGACAACTTTGACAGGCTCCATGTACTCTGGAGCTCCCCATGGTGCTGGCAGAGGCTTTATTGGGTCTGCACCTTGGTTCAGTTTCTTCCTCTGTCCAATCCTGTTGCCACCTTCTCTTTCTACAGAGATTGAGCCTTAATAATACCCTGAAGACACTGAAATAATAGAGTCCCGGTAGTGGAGATTAACTGCTAGAAGCCAAGGAGGTGCAATTTTAATAAGAACCAGCAGGGCCGGGGGTGGTAGCCAAAGGGACCTGATGCACAGAGTGTTATGAAGATGGTCACTAGAACATGGCATCCTCAAGAGCAAAATAAATGGGCAGCCAAAGAAGATGCTCTCCTGTTTATATCATTGTATTAGAATGACACAGGTAGTCACTGTGCTATAAGCTACTGCTGCTTCCTGGACACATGGGGCTTCTTGGGTCCAGGGACCAGCAGTCAAGGAGCAGAGTCACTGTGTAGACAGGTGCAATTAACACTGACCAAATGGAGGAGGTAGGATTGCTGTTACACAATGGGGACAGGGAATAACACATGTGGCACCCACATGCTCCACATGGGGCCTCCAAGTTCTCTGTTGCTCAGTTGTGATGGTTAATGGACAAGGTGGAAATCCTTGTCTGAGAAGATGTGGTGAACAGTAGCTTGGACCACTCATGGAGGAAGTCTGGGACACTGCATCAGATCAGCCACGTGACCAGTAGAGGCCATAGCTGAGGTGAGCAGTATCTAGAATAGACAGTAGAAGAAGGAGACAAGGGGCTGAGCTCAGGCCTAGCTGCACTGTAGGGCTCTTACATCATCCTTCTAAAGCTTCTTCAAAGGTATTAATACCTCTCAGAGATAGGCCACAGCCAGTGACTGATCTCAGTGAGTATATCAAAGCCAAGCCATCCTGGTCCACCTCGAGACAACTGTGATAGGCCCTAGGTGCCCTAGAGCTCCTGTGGGTGGCCAGACTTTGTTGGGTCCACAGCACAGTTTGACTTCTCTTTCTTTCCCATCCTGTGCCACCTCTTCTTCTGTTGGTGCCATGTTAAGATACAACCTGTGACAGTAGCCATGAGCTCTGGGGAACCAGAGAAGTTACCATAGAAAGAGAACTGGTTTGTGAAAGAGAAAACCTGAAATCTAATCCAGAGCCTAGGTCTGACCAGCCCTGTGTTCATGAATCATTCTCCCACTTGGAATTCATCTGAATCACCAGCAAAGCTGGGGTAGAACCCTCATACTGTATCTGTAGAGTACTTTATATTTTCCACAATTGTTCTGGTCATTCTAGGGCAGAGATTCTCAGTTCAGCCTGCATATTAATATCATCTGTGGAGCATTCAAAACCATATCAACGTCTGGGACTCATCCACAGAGAATCTGTCCCAAATGCCCTGCAGTGAGGCCTGAGTATTTTTTAAAACCTCCGCATGTGATTCTGTTGTACCGGGTAGGAGAGAACCACTGTTCAAGGGAAAAGCTGGAATCTCAGAATCTTTAAGTGCTAGTTCTATATGTCCTGACTGTGAGCTCTTAGACAGGCTTTAGCAGTTCTCTGAGCCTCAGATTCGTCATTTAGAAAGTAACTCAATGGCCAAAATGATCTCATGGGTTGTTTAGAAGATTAAATAAAAAATATATATGTGAAAACCCTTTTGCAAACTATAGGAACATTAATTTTTATTATATGTGATTACCTTTGCTTCTGTCAATTGTTATTTGATAAACAAGGAAAGGGAGATCAGGACTCACTGGTTTTCCATCCTGGCTAGAGCTTTTAAAGAAGAAAAGGGATTGCACAGAGATTCTGATCTGGTAGTTCAAGGTTGAGGCCCAGGACTCTGAGTTTCTATGAATCTTCACAGCTGAACCTGGTGTGCAGCCAGGGTTAGGGACTTCTTGGTTAGACGATCTGTCTAAAGTTCATATAACTAACAAAGTCAAAGAACAAGGACTCAACTCTTGACCTTTCCTTACCTCTCCAGAGTTTTATCTACTATTGATACTATCCATGGTGAGTTTTCATTCATGTACGTACTTCTTATCATAATATTATATATGTTAGTCATAAAATATCATAATAGAGATAAAAGGGATTTTAAATTTAAAACATTATATAAATATAATGTGCTCTGATTATTAAATGTTAAAATAATTACTCCTATCCCATTAGAGCTAAATCATATGATTTGTGTGCTTTTAGTAAGTAAGGGGTGAAACTCTCTAGCTAACATAAGCTATTTTTAAGATTATACGAACCAAGCATAAATTAAACAACGTGACACCAAGGCTGAAATAATGTAAGCAAGCACCAAATGAAACATTTAAGTGAATTCAAAATAGAGTAATGTACTGTTACCTACTGTTATCCTATCTTGAACATGCTGACTTAATGTAGCATCGTGAAGGAAGGGAATAGAATAGAGACAGAGAGAAGGCTAAAGAGAGAAATGAAGATCATTTTAGTGTGATCATGACCAGGCCATTCATATTTCTCGTATAGCCTGGAAACAACTGCATACTTATTGGAAGATGTGACCTTTAAATATTCGTTACTTGCAAAAAGACAAATATTCTAGAAGCCGGGTGTTAGCCTGTGGAGTCATCTGTCCTGCATGTTCTTCGATCGGAGGCTACTGCAGGCAGAGTGCAAACTGTAGTTGAGCAAACGTGTGACTTACTCTTTACATTTCCAGACTTTAGGGTAAGCTCTCTTTGACAGCTCCGTGATTTCTTTAACACAGCAAATCTTTAATCAGTCTAGATACGTTAAAATGTGATTTTTTACAGTGAATTGACCTGAGTTGAGTACTTGAGTTGAAATGTGTATTTTTTTCCCCCTCTCAAAAGCTGACTTGTAGGGAGAAAAAAATCAGATATTCTATGATATACTTTGCCTTAGTGACAAGATGTTTTGGGGGAAATCATCCAAGCTTGAAATAAAATCTTTATTGAAAGTAATTCTACATTCATGCCAGTCAGATACATTGTCGGATTAGACCAGACATCCCAGGGGAAAACTACGGGTATATGCACCAGGCAGAGTGGATTATTTGGACCTCCTGTCAGTTTTTAACTTCCTGACAATGGCTGAAGCATTCACGGCAGCTACAACTCTGTTTTCATCTTTATTTTGAGAGAAAGTTAATATACTTTACCTTAACTATGCCAAATGTACTGGAAAATAACCCAGTAATAAGATATACCCCGCCTACCCAGTGATATCTGTGTGTGGAGAGCATTTAGCTGTGCATTTTAAAGAAACAAATAGAAGCAGCAAATGACTGAAAGATATTGTGATTATTTTTTCTGCTTGAACTTTAAAATTTTCTTGGCAAAGCCTCCTGTGCGCTGCCTTAAAACCAGTGTGTATACATAATCATGGGGCCAAGTAAATGGCTTTCATTGCAGATTCTCTTCAAATGGCAGGACGGCCCTTTTTCTTTTTTCTTTTTTTTCTATTAGAGTGATTCAGTTATCAATGTTATTTGGTGTCAAAAAGAAAGACACAGGTGTGCCAGGTGACATTTGTTTCCATTTAGAGAATCAACAACAGCTTAGGATGTCACTTTTGAAAAGGTCATAGAATTGCTTTTTGGACATAATTAACAGTGTATCCAAAGAAGAGAGAAAAAGCATAATTTCAAATTTGGAATTATATTCTGATTCATGGTGAAGACAACATAGCAGTGTAGTTGCAAAGGAAAGGAAAAGACATTACCTTCAATAGATGTTTGATGATAACCACATTCATTTGAAAATTCACAGCTTAATTTCGCAATTACCATCTTTTGGTTGTATATTCTAAACTTAACTGCTCTCATATCACCAAAGAACAGAAGCAAGAAGGTGAAGTGGCCTTTGTCTCGACTCAAGTTTAAGGACAGAAATGATAATTTAGTATCATGTTGCAGAAAATCACAACATATTCCCCCAGACAAAAAAATCTCAAGGTAAAAAGAACTATATTTCCTACCTGAGAAATGACTTGGCTGAAAAACTTAAAACTGAAGTTTAAAAAACTTCAGTTTTTAAGCTAAAAAAAGATCATGAATGTCCTTGAATAGATGAATGACAAGCAACTGTGGTATAGCCATACAACGGAATATGATTCAGTGATAAAAAGAAATGAGCTATCAAACCATAAAAAGGTGTAGGGTCATCTTAAATGCATATTGCTAAATGAAAGAGGCCGATCTAAAAAGCTTACATACTGTATAATTCCAAGTACCTGATATTCTGGAAAAGGCAAAACTTTAGATGCAGAAAAAGATCAGTGGTTGCCAGAAGTTTTGGGGAAGGGAGGAGAGGATGAATAGCTGGAGTACAGGGGATTTTTAGAGCAGTAAAAATACTCTGTATGACACTGTAACAGTGGCTACATGTTATTATACGTTTGTCAATACCCATTGTGCAGAACAAAGATTGAAACCTAATGTAAACTGTAGACTTTGGCTGAAAATAATGTCTCAATTCTGGCTCTTCGGTTGTAACAAATATACCACACCAATGCAAGATGTTAACTACAGGGGAAACTGTGTGTGTGTGTGTGTGTGTGTGTGTGTTTGTGTGGTGGGTGGAGAGGAGGTATATGGGTATATGTACTTTATGCTCAGTTTTTCTATAAACCTAAATCTGCTCTGAAAAATAAAATCTATTAATTAAAAAAAGTAAAAAAAAAAGTTAATGAATGTAGATTGCATCAATTCAGAGTTCACAGGTCAATTTACCTGCTCATCTATCCTTATGGCCACACACATCTGAATTATTTTGCACTTATATGACTACCATTTTTATTGTCACATCTATGCCAATCACAATACCCAAAATCATATTTAAGCATGTCTCTACAAGGAAGCCTTTAAGAATCATATTCTTATCACTTGCTTATTTGCTTTCTTGGCATTTAAACATTCAGATTGTATTACATTGTTGTTGACATGTTTTATTTTTATCTCCAAGTTATTTCATGCACATATGTTTTATCTCCCTCAATTAGATTGCAAAATCTTTGAATTGAGGTGGCGTGTTACCTTCAGCTTTATTCCTATTTCGTTTGTAGTGGAAAGTTTGGGCATTCTGTAACTTCTTGTCATTATAAATAGCTTTTGCTTTTTGCATGGCTGACAGGTTAATCTTTTCCTCAGCAGAAAGGGACTGGACTGAGCAGAAATGATGTACTCCCCCAAATTTTTCTATCTGCAGCCAGAACAATGCTGCCCACAGATACTCTACATATTAGTTTTCTCTTAAGTCCAAGAGGGAGAGCAAAGTTCAGTCAGGGAAGATGTTGAGTCCTTTTCTATGTCATTTATCCCTGTTTTTCTCCTGTCTTCTCATTTTTACTTTCTTTGAAAAAAAATTACAGACGAGAACTGGAGAATATAATTTAGAAATAATACAACAATATCATGTAACATTCAGAGGGTTTTCTTTTTTAAAAGGGAATTCAGTAAGTGTAAAATATCATCTATGGATGCTCCATTTTCAAAGGTTTTATGAGTTAGTGTGAAAATATTTTAGTTGGTGTCAAAAATAGAATGCAGAAGTCATGAGGTTTGCCTTGAAAAGTCTTCATTCCTTACAGACAATGTCTACATAATCCAGATGAGAATTTATACAGAAGAGAATGTCTAATAACCCATTTCACTGACCTGAAGGATTGTGTGGAGATCCATGAGGCCAACTGACCCAGAATACCACAGGAACTTGGACAAAACAGGTGATTCTATGAAGAGGCTTGAGCCTCATTTACGGCATACCAGTTTTAATCACTGGAATGAAAGATCAACTCATACAAGAAAACAGAAAATTTGGTTTTCTCTCCTGACTCCACTTTTTACTACCTGTAGGATTTTGAGCATTCAGCTAACCTTGCTCAGCCTCAGTTTCCTCATTTGGAACATCAGACAGTTGGGCTGGAGGATTTCTAATTTCCTTGTGCTACAAATCCCATTGTTTAACAATTTTAAACACCTTTTTCTTCCTCTAACTTGAAATAATTTGTAAGGAAAGTTGACAAGTGAGAAAACACATTGCATAGCCATCAATAGCAAAATAAGAACCCTGAAATGTAAGGGGTTTGTAATAATCTATTGCATATATGTGTATATTTTAAATATGTATCTAGGCATACTTTATATATTATACACAGAGTGTGTATCTTCATTATAAGACATACATTTACTTATTAAAATGAAGAATGAAATAGAAAGGCAGAAACTAGGGATTTTTAAGGAAACAAGACATGAGTCTCCTGTTCTCTTGGAAGCATAAAGTTGTATAGGTAGTCTGCATTTTTTTAATAATATCTGCATTGGATGAAGGGACATGACTGTAGCAGATGAAAGACACACAGGTGTGCTTTACCTGCCTGATGGTGGCTGCCTGCTCTGTAGGGAAGGACTCTGAAGTTGAAGCCACAGAGCAAAAGGGTGATATGCTCAATCAGTAATGTCTACATGGGCTTGGGAATGGAGAATGGTGGCACACGTGCCAGGAATGTGCCATTCAGTGGAAAAACAATTTCAAAAGGTAACCAGATACATCTATAGAAGTAATACAAGGTATTCTTGGATGAGAAGGAATCTGGGAACTGGAGAGGCAAACTGCTGGGGGTTTGGAACCATAATACCCTCAAGTGAGCAGAGAAAGAAGCGAAAATTATAGCTGGGGAGAGGTATCAAAGTAGTGAATTTAGGAATATACTAGAAGTAATTTACAAAGGTAAATATTTGAAGCAGATTTTGGAAAATCCATATAAATGGGACATGTCTCGGTGATCCTTTCAGATTATCACATATAGACCTGCCTCATTTAAAGAAAAAACAACCTTACTGTATTCACAGTATGTATTTTAAAAACTCAGTTCCCAATGGATGTACATTCTCTCCCTCCCCATGTTTTGTTGACTTTATAATCATGAAAAGATTAGGCCTTTCTGCGGTCATATGAACAGAGAGTCTCAGAAAGGAAAAATATAGTCTCTCAATGATTAAAAAAGATCTACTAATGTCAGTTGTTAAGTGATAATTTTATTACAATAATGATCATAGAGAAGGAAGATGTACAAGGCTGCTGAATAAAACAGGGTCAATGGATTCTCTGTGTTTTGTGTTTATACATTTGTACTCTTGTATGGCGCCTCACTGCAGTGCCTTATCTGGATTACTAATATGACAACACTCCTGATTTATTGGAGCTCAATTAGGTTACACAGTTTGATTCATTTCAATTGGATAAAAAAACTCTTGTTGAATCTGAATTCTTGCTTTGCAATGAACACAAACTCACACTCATTATTACTTATGATGCTTTTCTTTATGGATGAAGTGCTTCTCAGCCAAGTGGTGGGAGTCACCCAGCTGATGGCCGTAAGGAAAGGCAAACACTGTCAGTAGAATAACATCCTTAGCCAAGTGTTTACGTTGGATACATATACAATGCAGAACTGTTCTTAACTAATGATACAAAGCTGGCCTCCCCAAGTCTCTCCTTTCGTATTATTCTTTGCCACCCATGTGTTGAACTAGATTTTCTCAGGACCTAAGCCCCACCCTAGAAGTAAGTTCTGCTTCTTTGCAAGCTGGATTTATTCTTGCTGGCTTCCAAGTGAACATCATACATCAAGTAACTGTGAGTTAGCTATAAATACAATTGTGATGTGACCGTTAATGCAGTTTCCCGAGGTGATTAATTTATGTACAGAGACTATCTTAAACAGTGAAATGATCTGGATAATTTGATATTTTTAAATATTGTCCTTTATGATCTTTTGTTTATATTTTCTTTCTGAATCTATCAGCTCATTCTATTCTCAATAAAGTTTTTTTAAACCCCTCTGAAGGCAGAGAGAACATCTAAACCTTCCTACCAAGAACTTTATTTTCTTTTTTCCTCTTGTTCCAACTTCCCTTGTTTTAGATTTTCTCCAATCTATTGTCTGGAATGTTTCCCTCGGTTTGCCGAAATCATGTTTTCCTGGTATTCTTCTGACCAGATATCCCCTTGATACGTGCAACACCACGCTGAAAGATCTGGCCAATCACTGGGACGGGGGAACAAGGCAGTGGTATGTCAGGAGTGAGGTGAAGCCAGATAGATTAGAGAAAAGTGGGTGCAACTCAGAACATGGCTCTAGGGGCAGAGAAAGGCCACAAGAAAGAGTGAGTACTGAGGTGATCCTAAGAGATAAGGTGGTAAAGCAGCTTAACAAAGGCCAAAGGCCAAAGGCAGAGGAGGAGCAGTATTCGCAGGAACACTGGGAGACTAAGTCAATGTGACACTCGTAGCAGGAACTCCCTACTCGTGACCAGGTAGCATGCCCCTCGGTAGGTAGGGGTGTCTGCCTCTGTGTTTCCGCACCTGTCCTGGGAGTTAGCTGCTATCTGATAAAGAAGCTAATGTGTGTTCAGTCCTCGCCTTGTTCCACTGAAGTGCATGATCTTATTTCTCCTGAGAACAATGTTATGATATAGGTACTATCATCATTCCCATTTTAAAGATGGAAAACTTGAGGCTTAGGGAGGTTGCACAGTGCCACGCTGAATGGCTGTGCCAAGACTTACACCCAGGTCATCTGCATCTACACTCTGAACTCTTCCTGTGCTGCTGCTGATCTGGCCTTCCCAGGGCTCTTTTGGTTTCTTGGGTTGCTGTTCTTTTCCCTCAGTCACCAGTCTCTTCAGTTTCCAATCAGATATCCCTTGTCTCTATACCCAGAGCTCTGAGCCAGCCTGTCCCCCTCCTTCCCCCAGTCCCAGCTCACTTAACCCCAGCCTGGGTCACAGCCCCAGGCCCCTTGCTTTCCTGGCAGGAGAATAAAGACAGCTGGCAGTGAGAAAAGTCTGTGAAGGAGAGTATGTGCAGTCGTGGTTATGGCTTTGCTGTCTGAGAACTCCCTCTGTCAGGGAACTGCATTGGCTTCCCACACTTGCTACATGGACAGATGTTTTCAATTATTATCACTGACAAGCCTCCAGGCCAGGTTCCTTTCTGATTGGCTGTCACTGGACTCAGAGGGGAATAAAGGAAACTGAGGCTAGGACACAAAACACCTCAGTCATCACTTTAATCATGTTTCTCCAAAGCAACTGGTTGAGTTGGACAGTTCACCCGGAATTGGAATCCTTTTGTAAACACAGACTCAATTTCCTTTTAAACCTTTCTTTCATTCTGGTTTCAATTTTTCTGACCATAGCTCTTCTGACATTATGAGACAGTGAGACATTTGTCATTTCTTTACCAATTCTTTCCTTTTGTTGTTCTTCCAGAGTTTTGGGTACAATCAGAATATAGTGGGAGTTATGACTTGGAGAAATTTAACTTAATATTATTAGTCTTTTAGACATGCCAGTGCATAGTCTTCTGCAAAAATGACTTGGTCTGATCTGGAAGCACCAACATCATCCTATGTTTCCATTTGCAATCACATGGGAAATGTCCTACCCTAAGTCAGAAGCCACATCTCATGTCAGTTTTGCACCAACCCCAGAGCCATTTGACACAACTCTCTGGCATTACCAGGTCTGTTGTCTCCCGTCTTCGCTAATGGTTAGATCTACCATAATTACCCTGATTTCCTTTCTTTACTATTGCTGGTGTGTTCTAAGGAGATCCAATGATCAACTGATCCCATGGGAAATCTGACAAAGCATTGGCATGGGCAATAATAGCAAAAAATGTACACGTCGGTCTCAAAAGCCTCCCGCTAACCCTCTCCTCTTTGTAACCTCTTCTTCAATGAGATCAGTTATATTTGGTACCACTGAGCTTGTCACTGTTCATTGTTTATTCCTCCCTTCCTGTTTCTATAAATTAGAAGGGAAAATCAGATCATCAGGTGGATTAAAGCTTTCTAAGTTCATTTTTAGTTCCCATTCTTCATGCCATATATCTGGTTAGAAAAAAAGGTACTCAAGATGCCCCAGTGTTTCTGCATATTAGTTTTATGTTCTTTTGATGTCCTGAAATTCGGTTGTGTGTGGTCCGTCCTGGTCAGGTCTCCAAGCTGCCTTGTCTCTGTCGCCATTTTAAAACAATAGCAGCAGACGTGCAAGTCACCCAGCGTATTTGGTAAAAGAGATAAAACTCATAGCCGTGATTCTTGAAGGCCTAAGTCTCCATTTTAATTTCTGAAAAATGTCTCTTTGACTTTCAAACTAAACTCTTTAGTCTAAGCCCCAAGATAAAATATTATAGGATGTTAATTCATCCTTTTCAAAAAAGGCACATGAGGGTTAAAACATATGCTTCCTTCTTCACTCAGAAAAAAATTCATTCCAACCTTTTTGGGGGGATCACATATAGCTCTAAAACAGCTGAAGCTAAAAACATCAAAGTTGGCATGACTTCAGTTATCACTGAATCAGGAAGATCAAGCCAAGTTTTTGAAGAAAATGGTTGAGCATTTTAAAAATAAAAGGAGTAAAAATGTTCTCTCTGAGCATGCTCAGTGGGAGATTTTAAAATATTTTCTTTAGGTCAGCTTTATTTTGCTCATTTCTTTGGAAATATTTCAACATGAGCTATCTAATTAGTCCTTATTAATATTGTTCACTAATGCTCCAGCCGAGGCCCAAGTGCCTGTCACCTGCCAAGGTGATGTTTTCCCCGTGTCTGCCAAGGCACCATTACTGGTCAATGCTGGTGAGTTGCTTTGGTCCTTTTATATTTTTGTCTTTGTTTGCTTCAGTGATTTTGGGTGGGCCATGTATGGGGGAGGGAGACGAGTGACAGGATGTTGAAGTGGTTTCACCACAATACAGTACACTGAATATAGCTGCTAAATCCTTGCCTGGTTTTTTTTTTTGTTTTTGTTTCTTTCCCCAATTAACCACAACTTCAATATTTCTGACCAAAAAAAAAAAAAAAAAAAAAAAATGGATAGGACGGTTTTAGTATTTAAAAAACAAAAGGTAGTTTAAGTCAATGCTCAAACACATAAATAATAAACTCAAACTGGAAGCTGAGTAGATCCTGTGTTTATCATTTCCCGAGAGACTCTCACTGTCTTTTGAGGCACTAAATAGTTCTGTGCTCCTGACAGTTTGGGGGCCCACGTTTATTTTGCAATAAGACAGCAAACTGCCCCTGCTTTACCTGGGACTAGATCAACTGACAGACCTGGCGGATCGTTGACACTGCACTTGTTAGCGCTACCAGGCACTGTTTCGATGTAAATTTCTCAAATGGTATAAACAGCTTGGTGAGAATATTGCTTCTTATTGCAAAGCTCTTTTGCTAGCTTCTATACTGCAATTTCAGGAATTTTTTTCCTGGAGTTCTCAGTGAAATTCTCCAGCAGCATTTTTCAATTGAGGAAATATTTTGCATCTATAATGGCTCCAGGGAATTGCCTCACTGGTGAGATTACATTTCTACCTGTCACAGAAAGTCAAGAGGTAGATTCTGATGTGTCAGTTGCTCCTTGTATGCAGTGGCCAGGGTCTGCACATATAGGGATAGCCCAGCAGATAATCTGCAGATCAGTTTAGATATATCAGTCTGTACCTAGGCTAATAAGAGATATAATTATGTTCAACTTACAGATTCAACTTATACTACAAAAAAATGTTATCTGAATAGCTGACAGCAAAATTCCTCGTAGGGGAGAAAAATCATCTTTTTTTTTCTTTCTTGCTTAGCAAAACATTCTGATGAACCATTTTCCTTGTGGAAATATAATCCTTCGAACACAGCCAGAAAAAGAGAGAACCAGATTCTCTGTATAAAGCACAAAAATGGACTTACGAGGGTTGTGTGCAAAAAAAAAAAAAAAAAAAGAGAGAGAGAGAGAGAGATGGATTATGAAAGTGGAGTGTTGGGGCAGAATAACGTGGTGGGAAGTTGAAAAGACAGTCTATGATATGAAAATTCCTTAGTCGGGGGTGTGGGGAGAATGACCAAGTTGCATTTTTGTAACAGCGATGCCTATTATTTAAGTTTACATTTTAAATTATCTGCTAGGCTGAGTGTGATGTGATCTTTCCATCCCTTATGAATCTTCAGTAAAAGTCTACCAAATGCTGTGGCCTGCAGTGAGCTTTTGGAAAGCAAGGAAAAGGAGTTGTCAAGATAAGGAACGTTGGCTGGTCCTAAGGCATGAGGGAGTTTCGGGTTCAGCAGTAGCAGGAAACCAGACCAGCAATGCCTAGATGAAATGTAAACCCTTCCTGATAACCTGAGGAACACTGGATTACTAATTTTATAAGAGCTGGAGCTTTGAACAAATTTCATTTTAATTTTAAGAGGAGTAATGACGCAAACTGACAAAAGATATGTCCCAAGGATTCTCTGTGCTTGTTCTTGCCTGACTCAGATGTACCCAAGTTTCTTCTAAAGAAGTCTATGGATCCTGCCGGCTCATTGATTCCAGGGCTGAGCTGTTTGTGGCCAGTTTTCCCAAATGGCCCTTCTGCGTGTGGTTTTGATTCTTGGTCCTGCCTTTCATTTCCCATGAGGACCAGAATCTAGCTCTGAACCCCAGCTGGAATTTCAGGGCACTTGACTCTGTCATGTAATTTTTGCCTCTGCCTTCTCCTAGGGCTGTTGCCTTTTTCTGCCCTCCTAAGAGTACTTCATCTGCTGCCATTGCCTGTCCCCAACTACAGGTCACTGAGTCTTCCGAGATAGTGTCTGCATGCAGGTGGGCTCTCTTAGCCTCGTCATGTGGGACAATGTTCTCTGCTTAAAAGCCATCATTGGTTTTCTGTTGTCCATAAGGTAAAATCTCCACTCCTTAAGAGCACACACTACTCCTTTGATAACCTGGTTCCAGTCTCTACTTCCAGTGATCTTCATTCAAAATTCTCCATGATCATTCACCAGAGTATTCTTTTTTCTCCCAATGAGTAGACCTGGCCATGTTTTCATTATGGCTGTTTGGACCAGGATTGGAGGTTTGAACCAAGGAATAGGACCAACCAGAGTGCCTTTCTTGGCACTTAAACTTCATGTTAAGCATGTTTCAGTCTATGCAGTCTCTGTTGAATGTAAGTTCTTTACAAAGCAGAGCATGTGATTTGCCTTGTGTAACTCATTCAACTCATGGATTAAGAAAAAATAAATAAAAGCAAAGTAAAAATGATGCTTTTGCTCACAAATCTTTTTCTTGCCAAAAGTAACTATTAAACTTTAAATTGTTATGTACACCACAATATTTGACATAGTGACTACAAAGAACGTATTTTGCATAAATAGTGATATCAGTCAATCTCCATGATGTTCAGAGGTCCAGAAGTTGTTTAAGTCTGATCTGGCTCAAGTCACCTTCATTTGAACCAGTGAACCATTCTATGCAATGTTGGTATCTGCTGGGGAGGCCAGTGATTACTTGGGTAAAATCCAAATCTTCTAACATGCAGATGAGGATTAGAATGTCCCTTTATTGTTTTGAAGTCTAAATTACCTTACAGACCACTAGTGAAAGGCATATTCCTTCTGGATTTGACCAATTCTACATGATAGCTTATTTTCTACTTCGATCATAAAATTTTAACTTCCTGAGGCACAGACTGAGCTATTTCTAATACTCTTCTCAGCAGAAGTACCTGCTTACAATTAAGAACTTCATTAGATTTCAGCTGCTAATGACTATTCCCGAAAACTGAACACAGGATCACTAATCCCCCACCGACCCCCAAGTTAAAAATATATATATGCTGCCAATGCTTCCCACTTTTGTGGTACTCCGAATCTGAGGATTGCAATGCAGTAAACAAGTAGGTTTCAAAAATTTTAATGAGCTCACCATGAAGGATGGAAAAAGTGGTCCCTTATTTTCATACATTTGGCCAATAACAAAGCCAGGTGTCATTAAATAAATATGTTCTAATCTTCTTTTAGGTTCTACCCAGTGATAGTGTCATTTTCATGTGCGAGAGAAGTGTCTATCGTTTCCTTCTTAGAAATGACTAAATAACCTATTATTCAATGACTGGCAGAAGAAATGGGCTTAAGGCAGTGCCAAGTATTCATCTTCGTATTCTACTATTTTCTGTTCACATTGCTTTTCCTACCCAATACATTATTGTGACTATAAAATATGAAAACTGATTCTAGAAGTCATGTTTAAAATTCTGGTTACAAAGTTTTGAGCGTATCAGCTATGGAGGATATTTTTAAAAATACAAGTAAATATGTCAAGTGTGAGACAAAGTTTTAAGAACGAGGTGCATTCAGGTAGATGAAGAGAATGCAAGGACCCTTCTGTAGTACAGTAGCTCTATTGGCTGAGTTCCACTCAAGCAGCTCTCCATTTCCTCTGTCACATATACTGACCAATGCCCACAACATGGTCAATGTTCCCGGCTAGTTAATGACTCTCAACCATGCACATCTGTTCCCACTAGAGGGAAGTCCCAGGAGAGAGTCCCAAACAAGTTTATGCCAGTTGTACTTAGTATTGTAATTATGTAATTTAATTAAGTATTATGTAAACTAATGAAATATGAGAGCAAAAAGGATGATAGTTGCTTTGGGAACACTTTCTTTGGAGAGAAAATAAATTCTATTATATCTAAAATTACTATCCCCTCAGGATGGGGATAGGTTCGGGTAAGCTCTTAAAAGGCCTTTTCCAAATCTATCATAAATAGATATTGCTTGGGTTTTAAAGTATTGCTTTCCTTTAGATCTAGTCCTTCAGTCTATTTCACATGACAATAACTGCTGGCTATCATTTCCTGAGCACTTATTATGTGCCAGGCACTGTGTAAAGCAATTTGCTTGTATTATATCATTTGCTATAAACAGTAACAATTATAATTTTTTGAAAAATTATGTTATGTGCTTGGCTCTATGCTGAGCACATTATATATATATATATATATATAATCCATTTAATATTGTATGTCCATTTTTAGATAGGGAAATCTAAGCTCAGAAGGAATGAGATCTTTGTCACAACAAATAAGTAAAAGAGCTGGTATAGGAACCCATATCTATTTAATTCCAAAGCCTTATCTGTTATGCCTACACTCTACTGCTTCCACATATGGGTTCTTTAAGGACCTGACTGACCTGTTTTTGTAGTCCAGTGCCTAGTTTAGTGCCCATCTCACCATCAGTGCTCATTAGCATGACATGATGAAGGAACACACAGATAGATGGGTACTACTTTGATATTCTTGACAGGCCTTAATGTCAATGTGGTAGAAAATGAGAGATAGGCAGCCTTTCCTAATTATAGACACCAGTGCTCCTTAACGTGAGTTAGCCTTCAGTTACTTCCTTTATTAATTAATAATATTCTTATGATCAGAGATAGGATAGTTTTGTTGGAAAAAAAAGATTGTAGTTATAATTTACTATTGTGGACACATGGATTTTTTAAATTTGCCTTCTAGTCGCTATCCTTCTTTTTGGTAAGCCCATATTTGAGGGAAACTGCCTCTTTCCCACTCTCAGTCTCTGTGGTTTGTGCAGAGTTGACCCAGGGGTGGGCCTATGTCTCCAGCCTGACTAATAAGAGCCATGCAGTCCCCTGCCATAGAGAACGGGTCAGGAACAAACAAAGAATAAACAAGGGACCCAAGCCAGGCCGAGAAGAATAATTCCTGAGAATTTTCTGTTCCCATAGCAAAAGAGAAGCTTCCTTGTCCCTGAGGATGCTAAGCTGATAGGATATAATTCTGGTGCTGCCATCTTGCTACAAAGAAGAAAGATTTTTAAGTCAAAACAAAGCTAACCCAGAGGCGAGCAGAGTTTAGAGGTGGAAAGAGGCAAATTCCTAGCAATATCCTTTGGCAAGTGGATCCAGTCATGCCCAAAGTCACATCTGATCACAGAATTTTCAGTTATGTAACCCAATAAAATCTCTTTTTTTGCCTAAACAGTTTGAGTTGGGCTTTTGTCATTTGCACCAAACTTAGTATTTCTTAAGTACCTATAGAAGAAACCTAAGATATGTTTTCATATAACACATATTGGGATCAAATGGATTGACCCAGAAATCATAATTTGTAAATATTTAGGGGAGAAAAAGAAATTACAGCTAAAACAAAGCAAAGCAAACCAAAACTATACATAAGGCTGAATCAAATATCTGCCTCTAATATCCTAGGTTCTAGCAGGTGTTTTAACTTTGGTGCTTAGTAATACTATTTTGCTCTTTAATTTACAGTATGATTCACTAATCTGTTAAATAAAATGTCTTGATTAAGAGAGAGGATACATTTTTGACTCAAGCAGTACAAAAGCAATCTATGTAATGACAACATTTGTACCCCTGTAATATTCTTAAATAAAATTAAAAAGAGGGAGAGAGAGAGAGGAGACATAATATTTCAGGATCTGCATTTCTTAGGAGTCTTCAGATAAAGTCAGAATATTCAGGAGGAATACCCCCCACCATGTTTAAAATGAAGTCTTTAATTTAAGACTTCTTCAAGGAATATTTTCTTCCTACTCACTTGAAAAACACACACTCATGTACACACATCCACACAGAAACAGAAATCCATTCAGGTACAATCTTACTTGCAATCAAGAACTGCTAAAATAGGACCTTTATCATCAGCACAGCACATCGCAAAATGTCTTTGTAAAATAAATCAAATTATATGAGTTAATTGATTCCAGGCAACATCAGCAACTGCAGGTGGAGACTGAATAACAGGATGTTTATTAATGAAGTACTATTAATCAAAATTGACAATACCAATTCCTGTTTGTTGTATTTGAAAGCTACCTGCAGTGGTTATAGATATATTTGTTGAAATTTTAAACACGGTTTAGAAAAAGAAAAAAAAAAGAGGATATAGGAACACAGGGGATTTTTTAGCTGTGGATTTTGGACTACTGATATTTAAACAGTGAAAAGATACTCCTAAATGCAATTTGACAAGCAATGCCAAAGATGCCAGTGGTAATTAATTAGCACTTAATTGAGACCACAGACCAACAGGACACAGAAATCGGTCCTCAGTGCCATTTCCCCCTTAGGCTCCCTCTCACGAGGGTCAGGAGTGTGGCCGCAAGCTGAAGATCAGTAAGTAAATGGGGAGAACACATTGACACTGGACATTTCATGATGGATCTCCTTCAGCCTTTGCTGCTGCCCCTGGCTATCTCTGATCTGAAAAGGACTGTGATTGTTTGAACGGGAACTTAGCGTTCATGCACATCTAAACCAAGGTAGGCCCTGCCCTCGCATCCTAGCCTAGTCAGACTGGATACTTCATGAAAAGACCAAGATCAAAATATTAACATGAACGAGGGTAGACCAATGTAAAAAAGCAAATTAAATTTAGAATGAAGATTTATTTGAATTTGCTGGCTTTGTTAGGTTATATTTATATTTTTGTAAAGATAAATTTAGATAAAAGAGACATTTCTAAAAACAAATCTTTTGTAGAAATAATTTTTTTTGGTCAAAGGTTTAGATAATGAAATTTCTTCAAAATATTTTTAAAGAAAATATATCATACATATTATAATTATAGTTTTGACTTAAAGATATTAAAGACTTCCAGAAATTCAGTCTTAGGTATTGTACATATTCCTTCAAGTCCTCCCCAAGACAGACACCTGGTACCTTATTAGGGTAGGGGCAATACCCTTTAACAGAGAGAAAAATTCGTGCTTCATAATCCCATAGACTAAGCAAATGAAGAAATGGAAATGAATTCTTTTCATCTCTGAATGCATTTATAGGCAGCTTCTGACCCAAAATTTATGGTAGCTTGAGTTAGGGAATGGGTTTGTTAAACTCGCCAACATATATTTGCTGAAAAATGAATTTGAGGCAGTGTTTATCTTTCTAGATTAAAGTTGAAATCAATAATCGAAGGCACAGCTCATTGACGTAACTGGGAATTGAAGTCTGGGTTCTTGGGTACCAAACCTTGAATTCACGCCGATTACATTACTTTCGAAGGGCCTTCACTCTCTGAAACGGGCTCGGATAAAGTACAAATGTTACATATACATCTGGAAAAAGGCTCTTCAGGGATCTGCTTTATTTGGTCACACACATGCCTGCAGTTAAAACAAATCAGATACCCATGCTTTTCAGTATTCCTAGAAAGGGCTTGACTCGGATTCTTTTCAGGGCCTCGAGAACTCGTCCTAGACAATGATGCTTATTGACGGAGCAGAGGGCAAAATGACAATTTGATAAGACATATTCTGTCCCTTTTCCTAACTGACCTCCTGCCCATGGTGCCTTCACTGAACTAGATTTATTCCCATGAACTGAGAACCGCCTCAACATCACGGCTCCTTTACCACAACCGGAGAGAGCCCGGACAAAGGCTTTCTTTATTAAAGCTGAGATATGCATGTGACATGACTGGAGCAGATCCGTGGCTCCCATTAGAAACCTCTCCATTAGAAAACACGATCAGGCGTCAGTGATGGCAACAGAGAGAAATGCCATCTGCCGAGCTCAGAATCCAAAACAAAGCGGGGGTGGGCTGCTTCTCTTTATTGTCTTGATGTTAATTTACCAAGAAACTTCAAGGAAACCATATCTTTCAGTCTTAGTCAACCTTCATCTCTGTTTTTTAAAATATCGGTTTGCAAATCTTATGGTATTTAAGATAAAATCATTTTCAAACTAGGAGATGTGTATACTGTTTAGTGAGGTTTTTCTTTTTTTTCATTCGTGAAAATCTCACATCTTTTCCATTGGCCTTTAAACTCTTCTGGTTTTGATACTGACAACCTGTATCATTTAAATACCTCCTGGAACTCCACACATTTCAGATCTTCCCTAAAACACAACTTCACAATCATAGTTCTATGCTTGGCTGAAACTATATGTGAAGCTGGGAGCCACCTACTTCTACCCTTGCAGTAAACATTTCTGAACTTATTCTGTGAAGCTGAGCACAAATTTCATTTTGTTAATTTATTTTATTATGTATTAACCAGATTTATAGTTCCACCTTATTCAATGAAAGAATCTACTAAATTTTAAAAATTCATCCAATATAAGAAAGCTAGAATACATGTAAAATGAGTAAGGTAAAGGGAAAATAAGGGTGAAGATAGTATTTAAAATGTTAGCTATGAAATGCTTGCTAGATGTGGGCCAAATTTGACATGAGCCTTGCTTCATTCCCCGTGAGTCCTATTATTTCCAGGTAAGTGTCTAGTGATTGGCTTCACTGTCAACTTCTGAGAACATTTCTGCTTTCCTTGTGCTCTGTATCTGACCACATCTGTCCAGAGGTACCAAGATTCAGAATTTCTTATTTTTTATCCTTTTTCGAGTCAAATTGGTGCTAGGATCAGGTTCCACATAATTCATTCATTCATCAGATCCACAAATATTTAGCAATTTTTATGTGCAAGTTACTCTGAGAAGGGAGAGAGTTTTGCATAGAAGTTGGCCATAAGGGCTTTGGACACAGACAGACTTGCATTTCAAATATTGGCACCATCAATATTTAGTGGGGTGAACTAGGAAAATAACATATTCTCTGTGGATGCTAGATTTTGGTTCATAAATTGAGGATAATAATGGCTTTACTTGGTTATTGAATTGAGAGCATGTATTTTAAAATACCCAGCAAAGTATGGAACACATGGTTAGTGCTCAGTAAATTGTGTGTATTCATGCTAGGCATTCTGCAAGAATCGAAAAAGAGTAAGAACAGGCTTTACCCTGCATTCACTGTGCTGTATGTGTCAAGTTCCCCTACATGGTTATGGGTAAGAAAGGCTATGAATTCAGAGTAGCGAAAGATCTCTGCAGATAGGAGCAGATCTCTGATGGGCAGATTTTAAAAGAGCCAGACATTGAGCCAGATCCTCGGAAGAAGTGGTAGAAACTGGGATAGGCAGAAAGCATAGAGAGGAACCTGGATTGGAGGGGGAGAGAGTAGACAAAGTCTGAGAGATGGGGATGCATGAGGCATGATTGGAGTTGACGAGAAATTCATTCATTTGGTGGAGCGGAGCATTCATGCATGAAAGTAATGGTCAGAGAGCACCAGGGAGAGCTGAGACAATGAAGAAGTGCTGACAATTTCATAGAAAGGGGACCTATGTGATGAAATTACTCCCATTGGAAACCAAAAATCTAATAACTTTAACTGTACTTAATGATCTAGAATAACTAGTCAGTTGGAGCTCAAGTGCCTTTAAGGTTGTTTATTTCCGTTTTCTTTCCACAACTAAAGTAAACTTGGCTGATAGGACCTGCAGGGTGGCTAGATGCCTTGGGAAAGTCCCACGTTTGCTCATCTTTGAAATGAGAGGATTGGACACGTTCCTTTTGAGCGCTGACACTTCTAAAACCAATAAACCATTTCCCTCTTGAAAATGAGACTAAACGTCAGCTATTGCTCCCTGTTGCTGCTCCACCTCTACTAGCCTTTTGGATGTCTCTGGTTAAACTCCCAGATGTTTGCAAGAAATTCTCTGCACACTGAACCATTAAAAAAAAAAAAAAAAAAAGAGTCTTTCTTCTTTTTTTAAAACAAGGAGTAGCCTAGGTGTTGATTGGACTGAAATTCCACAGAACTAAAAAAAAAAAACCAACCCCTTCCTACACCCTCCAAAACCAAAAACCTTCCATATGCATCTGGAAGCCACTTTACTGCTTCCTGATTTTAAACTCAACAGTTACGTTCTTAAAGAGACATGCACTTCGGAAAATAAATGGGTGAAATCTAAACACAAAATATAATGAAGCAGCTTGAGCCAAGTCATGTAATGTGAATTTTTTTTTTTTTTTTTTTTTAATTTAGGGCAGTCAGGCGCTTTTGACTTTTGAATTTTATTTCTAGTTCTGCTGCTGTTATTTGGTGGGTTTTGAGATGACGTCAGCAACCTCATCTTAGTGGCTTGGTTCACTCATTTTCAGAAGACATCCCTTATTCTCCTCTCCTTTGTACCATACTTCTGCTGAGAGGCTCAGGATATGTGAGCCTCAAAACAGTCCAACACAGAATAGCATATAGTCTTTCTGAATTGCCAATTTGAGATGGTGAAAGACAAAGATATATTGCGTACTTTTCTCTAAGCATGGGAAATGCCCTTTTGTAATTCACCCTCTGTGCACACTGAGAGGAACATATGATTATGGCGGCATTTTTAAGCTTGAAGCCTGGGGGACAATGCAGAAGGTGGAGAGTGATGACTGGCTCCAAGCACAGGGCCAAAGAAATATCCTTCTCACTTTGGCTGCATTGTGGTATCAGCTTTTATTTTGGGAGTTTCTGCTTTAGTATATTCCCAATCACGTTACTAGCAATACCCTTTTATACCTTTGAAGTAGCTCTCTATACCTCGTGGTTTTCACCTTCTTTGAAGGCTTCCATTAGAACACTCCACGTAATCTAACTTTCCTCTCCCTCTCTGACTCCCTCAACTCCTCTGTTCTTCTCAAGTCCAATTTCTGGTCTCTATTTTTACCTTCAGTGTTCCTCTGTGATTCCACCCTCTGTTCTAGAACACTTACCCGTTTATGATCTCTCCCTTGCATCATCCCAAACATTTGAAAACTTATTCTTCTTCCAGAAAACCTTCCCTGGCTAAATTCAAGACTAGTCAAGATAACTTTCGACATATACTTTCTCGAAATACATTCAGTCACTTTGATTTAAAGCAATTTAAATTATTATTTCATTAGGTTTTTAATTTGCGTCTGGAATATCTCTGCTTTGTTGTGATCTGTCTTAGCTTATACTTCATTGAGGGACCAGGATGTGTCAAATTCATTTTGAGACTGCCTTGTAGAATACTATGAAAATTTGTTATTCACTCACCTCCCAAACGTTTATTGAGCACCTACTATGTGCCAGGCACTGGACCAGGTTCCAGCATTACAGGGATGGACTATACATTCTCTACTGTGGAAGTCATCAAAAGCAGTAGTTGTTTCAGTAGAAGTGGGCATAATATACAATGATGATAAAAACTTGGAAAACAAAAACAAAGTGGACCAGGCAACGGTTCCTGTTGGAAAATGTGGGTGGCCCAGTGAAAGTTTCTGTAAGGCCTTTCAACTTGATGAAAGACTGTATTAAATTGAGTGTCAAGCAGATTTGACCCAGGAAATAATGACCAGTGAACAATAAGCAGAGCATGATTGATTTCTACTTCCTGCATTGCTTAATAGTCCTTTTAAAACTGTTGTTGTAGATGCTCTTGATTAGGGAAATAAATGCATTTCCATTTTCTGAATTTTAGGGTCTGAAACTGTTTGCTTTCTTGCTTTTTTCTTGGTTTGGTCCTTGGTTTATACGAACAACACTAACAAATGGCTCTTTCTAAATTTCTTCAAGTATTTAAGTAGCAGGGGAACACAGACCTAAGTTGTCTTTTCCCATTTTTTTTTCTTGAGATGCGTGCACATGCAAATGTCCACCTTCAGACTTTTTCCTGGCACATCAAGGAGGAAACTTGAGAGTCGGCTTAAGTCTGCGTAACAGAGACCATAGCTCTGTGGCTTTCGCTGCACTTCCCAGTGCTGAGTAGACTGCTGGGATTCCACAAATAAATAATAAAAATAATAATGATTTTTAAAGCATTTGGAAATGCTGAGTTGAAAGGTGTGGTGTAAGTGCAATGTTTTATTGTGAAAGTGGTATCTCTCGCATTATCTGCTCCTAATGGAGGGCGGCAGTAATGGAGCGGGAGGCACTTACGCCTCTAGACCCGGTCCCTGAAGGCGGGCGGGGCTGGGGCGGGCGCTGTGGTCGCACTTACTGTACGCGGATCTGCTTCCTTCCAGTCTAGCAAGAAGGTATGAGAAGAGTCACCCTGCTGCTTGTTCCCTTCACCCTTAGAAAGTTACCGTTGTTTCTTACTGATGAAGGATGTGACTGAAAAGCATCCTGGAAAAATACTATGGACTTAAAATTAATTTAGGTTTCAGTTTGGGGCTCAGATAAATAACACATTTGGCACGGGGCATGTCAGTAGCTTGGATGTGAATATACCCTTGATCTGTGGTGTGGCCTAAATTATCTCAAACCCCCCTGCCCGTATGTATGATGAAGCCCTGACTCCCACTAACTCACAGTGCGACTGCATTTGGAGACAGACCCTTTAAAGAGGTCATTAAGTTAAAATAAGGCCATCAGGGTGGGCTCTAATCCAACCAGACTGGTGTCCGTATAAGAAGAGGAAATTTAGACACACAGAGACACTAGGGACACAAAGGCACAGAAGAAAGACCATGTAAGGACAAAGCAGCACAATGGTGGCCATCTACAAGCCAAGGAGAGAGGCCTCAGAAGAAACCCAAACTGCTGACACCTTGATCTTGGACTCCTAGCTTCCAGAATTGTGGAAAAATAAATTTCTGTTGTTTAAGCTACACAGTCTCTGGTATTGTGTTATGGCAGCCCTAGCAAACTAGTACACTCTGGGATTCTCCAGACTTCAGATTCACATTGAACCCTATAGTATAAATACAGAAAAAGAGAAATATTTTTTATTCAGTATAGCTTGAATGCTTTCTCAACTAAGTCCATAACTTTAATTATAAAACGAACATAACCTGCATCAAATTATGAATATGTTAACATACTGAATGGGGACAAGAAAAATAAGCCCCAGATTTAGGCTACATAGGCACATGAAGGTAGAGTAAAAAAATCTGGTTTCCTTGACCACATTGTCATAATATGCATATATAACAGTTTATTGAATCCAGGCTGTGTAGACAACCAGAAGAACTCTGGCTCCATACTGTCACAATGCGTGCCCACAACAAAGACTCGCAGAGAACAGTCCCCTTTCATTCGATCTCTCTGAGCATTACCAACACGAGAGCTGAAAACCTTACCTCTGTCTGAAGTCTATCTATATATCCATGCATAAGTTATTAACTGGGCTCCCTGGGCTCTGCTGCTGAAAACATTAATATATTCAAATCTCATTCTAGCTACTGCAAAAAACAGTACATCAGATAAATGCATTAATATTTTTCTTAGACAAAAGGATCTGGTATTATTTTTTAAAGTTTCTTTCTTGTTTCTTGGACTCCTGCTGAAACACAGGTGATACACAGCCTAATAAGGTGAAGTGGCCAGCAGGTACCAAAGCGCGAGATTGACTGTATCCATGAAACTCTGTTTATTGCACTAGAAATATGACACTGTCAGGTGAATGATGGGCTATCTCTTTTGGACACAGGTACAGCCTCAGTGGAGCTGAGAGGCAAAGCTTTGCTGAGAACCAGCAAGCCACGTGGAAAGGCTGGAGAAGTTAAGGTGGGGATGAGGGGGTGACCCCCGGAGACTTGGCCCTTCCGATAGCCACTCTGCATTTTTGGATCCCAAGTTGAGATACATATAATGACCAGCCTCTGAGCTATCCAGCTTTGCCTTTTTGCTATTGGCTGTACTTTAGGCCTTTTATCAATGACAACAGACAAAGTAGGTGGTCTTCTACCTTTTTCGAGCTGCAGCAAAAAAAAAAAAAAAAAAACAAAAAACAGTGACATAATTTTCACAGCCTGAAATAATTGTGGAAGTACGGATACTGGTTAGGCTCACTATGAATTATTAGTGGAAAAGTGGGTCTCAGAAGTACGTTACATGTGAAATATTTTTCGTCACTTGAACATGTGCCGTCCAGAGCTGGCCCTGTTCTAGCCGTCACAGGGAACAAACATTTCACATTCACAGATGCTCCCAATTTGGTGCGGTTTGGAGTGTAATTTAGATCAAACGTCTCCATGTAAATGAGTCAGGGTTTCTTAATTAGGTGCCTCTAAAGCAAAACCTTGGACCACATCAGTAGGTGTGGGTGTGGTACCCACAATACTGGAATCTTTCCTATAGACCAGGCTCTTAGTATCATTCAAACAGAGCTTTTTTTTTTTTTTTGGTTGTTTTTTTCAAGCGGAGTAATAAATCTGCAGATGGCATAGACAGAAAGACGCTACTTCAGAGGAGCTGTCTAAAAACACTGCCTCTTTGGCAAATGCCTTAAAGTAGGTCATTCTGCTGTGATTTAGCTTTTTCTTTAGAATTGATTGCCAGCTTTTTGTTCCCATTACAAGTAGGGTGCATTCCAGTCCACAGACTTGTTCTTAATTTTTCCAACTGGTGTTTGTTTACTAGGATTTGCAGATCTTCATATGAAAATGGCCAATACCCTGTCACAGTGCTAATCAGGCACTTGACCACAAAGCGAAATGGATCCCGGTGATAATCTGGAGATGCTGAAATATTAAATGCCTTAAACACCCAGTCCTCCCACAGCAAAACTGCATTGATTTATACGAGTAGGTTTGTTGAAATAATTGTCCCATCTTTTATACATGTGCAAAGAAGAGGTGACAGGATGTAAATGGAAAACTTTTACAAGCCATATAGCTGTTTGTATAGATATTCAGGTTATCTGCTTTTATTCTTGTCATTGTTTGTGTTTTTTATAGGGGGAAAAATCATTGGGTCCCATTTCCCTATCGAGGCTTCGGGATTTACATGCAGAACCCCCTCCAGCATTAATGAGTTACCTGCATAAATTCCCTGGCAATCGATGGGCACATAGACCTTGTTTTGTTATATTAATTATTCTTCACAGAACCTTGACACTGACATTAAATGAGGCCTTAAAAAATCTTGATGAAGGTCTTAAGGTATCTTTTACTGTTCAAATATTAGCATTGCAAAAACTATGTCTAAGGCATTATTCATTTTGTGGTACCACAGGGAAGGAGGGGTTGAGATAAGGAGACAGGAGTGAAGGACAGAGAGAGTGAACTCTCTGGTCTTAACTCTTTATTGCTTAGTGGCCAGTTTTCCTAGGACTAAGTTATAATCCTCAAATTGTGATAATGATGTGATAATAAATGTTAAAATCATAATGAATTAGAAGAACTGAGTATGTTGTTTCCTCCAGATTGGTGTTGAATATGGTGTCTTCTCCACAGGCCAAGTTTGTCTTGGCAAATTGTTGGTGTTTTCAGGTGAATTCCAAAATGTCAGTTAAAAAGACACAAAGAAGTAGGCTTTGAAGAGGAGATGGAGATTATTGGCTAGATATGTTGCAAGATTGACTGGTAAGTATGTCCTGAAGGAACAGACTGGGAAAATGGTTTTAGGTGCATTTTTCTTTCATTCCCTCTAACACTTTTACTTAGAAGGAGTGGAGAAGGTTCTGATTAAGCAAATGCTCTGGTCAAAAACACTTCTTATCATATGTGGATTAGCACTAATCAAACAACACAATTAATATTAAAATTACAACAGACACCACATTATCATCCTTTGATAATTCACAAGGAACTTTTGAATCTTGAAGTTCTCATTAGGAACTTGAGTTATCTCTGTGCGAGCGTGTGGTTATTAGATAAATGGATGGTTATTAGAAATTTCTGACTGGCGAAATGGCAGCTAATTGAAATTTGTTTGAATCCTTTTGGAGTGGGAGTTATTTATTGAATTACTACTTGATGATAGTCTTCAGGTTTTTATTATAGAATGCTGATCATTCTGAATTATCTGTTTACTTTCTACATTTTTTCTCTTTGCTGGTTAGTGATTCTTACTGTGGTTGTCCCAAAGTTGTGTTTAACTCCATCCTTCTCTTCAGGCTCTGAACTGTCTGGTGAATGCATGCACTTTCATGGTTTGAAATATTTACTCTAAAAAGCTAATTCCCAAGTCTACATTTCCACCATTAATATCATACCTTCACTTACCACTTGCTAAAATGATTTGCTAAATACCTCCTATTGCTCTACTGCCCACAAGTTACACGAGACACTATGAAGTCTAGTGAGCCATGACTTCTAACCTACATATGAGGAAGGATTAATTACCATTTTACACCAGGTGGGGTAAAGCTATTGAGGGTTGTGGCAGGAGACTTGGGGTGGGCGTAGGGGTACAAAAAACAACTTTGTCTCTTTGGTGATTTACAGTCTATGATGGGCTTTCGTTCACCTGTAACTGAATTTTCTAAAAGTCTCTTGAGGTATAGGTATTGTAATGTTCTTTAACATAGAAGAGGAAACTGAGGCTCCAAGAAGCTGTTACCCAAGGTAACATGGTTAGAGTCATAAACTCAGGAGGCAAACTCAGGTTTTCTGGTTCTGAATCCAGTGTTCTGTCCACTCTATCTCCTGGACTTGGTGCAAGGTCAAGTGTCTGGGTTGGACTCTGCTTGAATTTCCTATCATGCCAAACTCGAATAACAGTACATATGCTCTTGGCTTTCACTTTCTTTAGGTCATTTACACGTACACTCACACACACTGGAAGACAGGTAAAGTTATGTGTTATTTCCATGCTTAAGATGATAAAACTACAGTCATTCTGGAAGCTCACGTCCAACCTGGGGCTGACGCCCAGGGTTTGTGATTCTCTCAACCTATCCAGAGGCAAGTGCAGGGAGCACTGTCCACCCACAAGTAACTCTCATTAGATTGGCAGCTGGGTAATTTAAATAGTTTTCAAGCTGGTTTCCCTGTGTCTACCCTTGTTTTCTTAGAATGTATTCTCATCATAGTGATTTTTTTAAAAACTGAAATCAGTTCCTGTCATTCCTGCTAAAAACTCTGCAACTGACTCCCCCTTTCTTTTTAACTCAGATCCAAAGACTAAGTGCTCGCACAAGCCTCCAAGGCCCTAGGTGATCTGGCCTTGTCAAGATGTGACTCCTGTCTTCTTCCTCCTCTCTCTGCCCTCGCTTGGCTCCAGCCAAGCTGGCCTCCTTGCTCTGCGGGGTCTCAAACACACCAACCCCCCATGTTCACACTGCCTGGAATGCTTTGACGCGAGATCTTCTCTTCACTAATGTCCTCCATTCCCTCAAGTCTTTTCTCAAATCTCACCTTCTCAATGAGGTCCATCCCAACGACTTTATTTATTACCACAAATCACCCCACAGCACTCCTAATCCTCCTTACTCTGCCCTACTTTTTCTAGTTCCTTAGCAATTATCACCTTCTACTATGCTATAGCATTTCCTTGTTTATGGTGCTGATTTGCTTTATTTATTTGCTTACACTATGTGTATTACAGAACCCCCAACAAGGGCGAGGATGATTTCTGTTAAGTTTACCAATGTATTGTAGTAAGTTCCTAGAACAGTGCCTGGCACACAGTTGGCGCTCAGTAAGAGTACACGGATGACCTGGTTTGGTCAGTGGCATCACCACTCTACTTAGTCTATAGATGACCCCTTGGCACTGTCCCAAACACTTTCCAGTCCTTCATGCACCATATCAAACATGCCAGCAAATACTCTTGGCACACTTTGAAGTCTGTCTAGGAATTGCTCTTTTCCCTCTTAGCTGCACAGCCAACATGGGGACAGCTGCTCTCTAATCATGTCAAGGTGACTGCTGGCTTTCCAGCTTTGCCCTGGCCTCCTCCTTCAGTCCCTCCTTCCCCAAATCCATTTTACACAGGACTCTTGAATAAATGGTGGGAGATGCATTCATGTGTCAATTAGCGACAGGTACACCTTCCGAGGAAGGTGTGATTAGGCAATTTTGTCATGGTGCGAACCTTGTAGAGTGTCCCTACATGCGCCTGGATGGCACAGCCTACTACATACCTAGGCTACAAGGTAGAGCCTGCCACTCTGGGCGACAACACTGTACAGCATGTTACTATACTGAATCTTATAGGCAATTGTAACACAACAATAAGTATTTGTGTGTCCAGACATATCTAAACATGGAAAAGGTACAGCAAAATACTGCCTTATAATCTTATGGGACCACCATCTTATATGCCGTCGGTCACTGACAGACATGTCGGCCATTGTACGGTGCAGGATTGCACTTAAAACACAGACAAAAGCAGAATTTACATCCTTCAACATTTCAATAACCTGCCTGAGACATCAGATTCCAACTTTTCTGCCAGCCCCACCCATAACCTGGGCTCTCCCTGAACTTGGGTGGCTCCTTCTCCTTTGCCTCTGGACATGGGACAGGCTGGTCCTGGCCACATCCTGGCACTCACTCAGCTCTTCTCTAGCCACCTCAGACACCATCCCTGTGCTTCCCAAATCTCCCCAGCTCCACCTTTCATGGGAGAATTCTCATCTCTTTTCTTCCATTTCTCCCCATTTGAATCATCAGAGGTGTACACTGTTTAACAGTCAGTTATGCTCTACTCTTTTTCCTTAAGTTCTTAGTCCTCTGTTAGATTAGTAGCTCTGCAAAGGCAGAACCTTAGACTTCCTGTTTTATATTTCTTTTATCTTCCCTACTCTCCCTTGTGCCATTTGGAGCACAGGGTAGGCACTCTGTAGATACTATTGATTCATTGATGCTTATATGCTGCTACTTCTTGTATATGTACTTTACCATGCTAGTGTTTGATAGCCGAGCATTTCAAATGATATATTTTGAATGATATCTCAAATTTATATATCGTTGGCAAGTAATGGTATTTTTGCAGCTATACTGATGAGGTATATATTAAGATAAATGTATATTTAAACTCCAGCCTTATCTAGTTTACAGCATGTTTACAGCGTGTCTAAACGTACAAAATTATACTGCTTCCACCGGTGAATAATTGGGTCTTGCTTTTTAAGTGTGCGTTTACTTGTGTGTTTCTTCTCAAACATCTAAAGTGAATTCTATCATTAAGAAGTCACAAAATACGTAGATATTAGCGTAAAAAACAGGAAATAACTAAAGAATATAATCACTAGTCCAACCAACAATTAAGAATCTTTAATGACATATTCAGGCTTTATCATGAAAGCCCAGGTAGCACACAGCAATAAACACTGTTTGCATAATATAAGCTTAAAAATGGCCCCTTCCCAGATTTTTTTTTTTTTTAGCAACTCTGATTTTATTTCACAAAACTTTGAAAAAAAATGATCACTCCCTTCACTGTCCATGGGTTAAGCTTTGACAATCTGCATGCTGCCATCTTGTCTTCATCTTGAAAGCCAGACAGTTTTGGCTGTGGAGGTCATCACAGACCACTGCTGCTGTCCCTTTTCTTCAGCACTAACCGGTGGGTGGAGAATATTAATACTAACACTGTTAGGAGTAGGTATCTCATTTATTAAGCATGTTCAGGGACCCCCTATAGTACAAGACATTCTAGGAGTAGGTTTTGGATTGGATTATTATTTTGGACATTCCACGTTTCTGCTTCATTTAGTTCTTAGGACAAATGAAGTGAACCTGATAATTCTGGGTGTCAAATCTCATTTTAAAGTTCTCTTTCTTTTTTCCCAGGCTTTGCTTTCTCGGTCCTTCCTCCTGCACAACAGGGTTTCTGAAAGTATGGTCCCCGGACATGGCGGCAGCCGTGTTGCCTGGGAGGTTGTTTTTATGCAGAATCTCAGTCCCCCTCCCAGACCTACTGAATCAAGATCTGCATTTTGAACAAGATCCCTGGGTGATCTGATTTTGAGAACATTGGTGTTTGAGAAGCCCTGAGCTGCTTCTAGGGATGCTCATGTGGCAGTAGTGCTGGATACAGGACTGGCAGGCAGAGGGGACTTCATGGTTCCCACTGTCCGCCACTTGACCCCCATGATGTCCTCACTCATTCGAATCCCCCACCACTCTCATACTTCAAAGTGTGTTTCCTGAGCTTGGTGAATGACTCACATAGCACAGGTGCGTCTGTGTCGACAGAGGGCACTCTTTTTTCCCAGCCAATTAGTCGACACCATTAGGCTCATCTGATGGAGCCTGGGTGGTGAGGGGCAAGGCCTTTCAGATGGGATGCAGGATGGTGGCCCTTACCACTTGTGGTCATTAAAGTTCCCGTGGTGCTTTTTGTGAGAGAAGGGATTGTTAACCTCGGTGTCCTGGCTGGCTTCCAATCTGTGTAATTGCATGCAGCCTACCTAAGTCTGCTCTGTAGTTTCAATTAGGTAAAGTATTGTTCACTTCTTGTACTAAACTGCTGTGTTGTGTGGCTACAGACTGCTAATTAGCTGGTGTTTTTCAGGTGGCTGAGTTCGTGATGAACAAAATGCTCTCTTAGGTCATCTCCGTCCCCACCCCCACAGTCCCCATACCCCCAGTCCCACGCAAAAATACATGCCAATTTTCCATATATTGCCATATCTTGGATAAAAGTGCTTTGGGATCAGAAATTCCTAGAACATGACAATGAACATTTCTTTATTTTCTCTATGCAACCACCTGCTTCTAAGCTTACCTAGCCTATTACAGGGTGTTGGGGGGGACTCATGCAGAGAATAAAAAGAATGTGATAATGGGTAGATAAAATAGGCCTTCCTCTGCTAAGATGAAGGGTAAATTTCTGTGATTGCCAGGGAAGTACGAATTGCTTTAAGAGCTTGGCACGCAAGGAATTGGTTATTTTCAGTGTGATATGAAACGAGGGTGAGGTCAGAGAAAACGGGGCATGCATTTTACTTCTCTTTTCCCAGTAGTTAGAAAAATAGAGTGGGAGATGTAAACTTTCAGTAAATGCCTCTATACCCCTATGGGGGATGTCTGACCCTGAACAGGAAATGTGGCACCAGGAGAGAGAATGGAATCCTTTCTGATGACTCCAGGGTCAGCACCATGGAAGTACCTATGGCTCTGGAATGGCAGTTGGAAACAAAAGGGAAATGGAAAAAGATAGGTGAGCAGGAAGCCGAGAGGGTAGAATTGTGCTCTCATCAGAGAAGAGATGTGTGTGAGAGTAGAATTTTTCTAAAACGTAAAATGATTGTGAAAAAAGTGTCCAGATGGAAAAAAAAAAATCAGATTTAGGTCAAGTATCACTTTGCATGTCTTTTTACTACGTGAGCAAATGTAATGTTTTGATGCCCAAGAACAGGGGCATAAATTAATTAGACAAAAATTCCTTTAGAGGCCGGGTGCGGTGGCTCACGCCTGTAATCCTAGCACTCTGGGAGGCCGAGGTGGGCGGATCATTTGAGCTCAGGAGTTCGAGACCAGCCTGAGCAAGAGTGAGACCCCATCTCTACTAAAAATAGAAAGAAATTATATGGACAGCTAAAAATATATATAGAAAAAATTAGCCGGGCATGGTGGCGCATGCCTGTAGTCCCAGCTACTCGGGAGGCTGAGACAGGAGGATCGCTTGAGCTCAGGAGTTTGAGGTTGCTGTGAGCTAGGCTGATGCCACGGCACTCAATCTAGCCTGGGCAACAGAGTGAGACTCTGTCTCAAAAAAAAAAAAAAAAATTCCTTTAGAGTAATTTCTTTTATCGTTTCATACCCCAAACTCTATGGGAGGCAAATGAAAATCAATACATGAAATAAATAAATGAATGAGCAAAATTGATAAAGGGAAGACTATTTATTAAGAGGTGCATGTTGATGATCAATTCACAGAAAGCAGGAAAAAAAGTGTTTTTAGTGCCAGAAAACCAGCACTTATGTCTTCCTACTCCTTTCAATGGTTCTGTCCCAAAGTGTCTTTTTGAAAATGGCAGAGAAGAACAGGGTTTTGCTCACGTCGATGGATGGACTGACTGAATGCCTGCCATAATTGTCTTTGTTTCCAGCTCAGCATCTATCCCATAATAAGCACTCAATATGTATTTGTTTCATGAATAAATGGCTGGATGGATGATATAGGCAACGATGCTTTGAAAGTGAAGTGAGTTCTCAGAGTAAGGGACAACAGAAAGAATTTGAGGATGATGATGAATATTGGGAAGAAGGCAGAGAAAAGAAAGGGGAAAATATAGAGAAAACAGCTTAGTTAAAGAGAATGGTGGGTAAGACACAGAAGAGGAGAAGAAATTACCAGAAGTGAGACACAGGAATCTCTATACCAAGGGCAATATTTAACATAAAGCATGTGAGCTCTGTATGTATTTTTGACTTCCTTTTTACATGTTAACGAGTGAAACTGCAGAAAAATTATAGACCAAAAAATGTCATCAAGACAGAAATAAAATAGGCTTAGAAATTCTAATCTTAAATTTGGGCTCTACTGTTATGTAGATGCTTGCAAAGTAGATTTTCCCTAGGGCCTGCCCCAAACCTCCTCTAAACTCCTTTCTTTGTCCCCCCCAGAGGCTCTCATTCAAGTTAAGCCCGGGTTTTAGTTGTGTACCTCTTCAAAGTCAAGTGTGGGTGGGGTCTGCTACTGGCAGCAGACTAATTGTTATTTATGGCTGAGATTTCCTCCTGTCCACTGCTCAACTCCAGTCTTTTCTCAGCCTAGACATTACGCTCTTGAGATCTGAAATCTCATATATAATCTGCACTTTTTTCTTGCATGAGGAAAAAAAAAAAAACAAAAAAACCCCCAGCAACATGGAAATTTGCAGATACCCTGTGTTAACTATTCCTGGATGTCACCCTGCAGCTCTAATTTCTGCTTTCTCCTCTGCATTCTGGGTAGTGCTGCCGGACTTGTCAGCACCTTGTCACTGCTTCCTGTTGCGTGGGCTACCATCGGACTCTGTGTTCTTAACAATTATCCATAAAAAACCCCACAAAATCCTTCACAATTAAAAGAAATACATATTAACAGGTAAAAAAAAAAAAAAAAAAAAAAAAAAAGGAAGCTACTTTAAAAGATTTAGTTTCCTGAAGCGGGTGCTGCTTGTAAAGGCTGAACAGCCTCGACTAACTGCAGCGTGGTCTCGTCTTTTTCAGTCCTGTGATGCTCTTTTGTTCAACGTGACAAGGATGTGGGGAGCCAACATGATTTAACTAAATAATACACAAATGTCAAGAATACTTTCATGTCTTGTGTACAGACCAGAATAAATTACTAGACTGGAATGTTTTGTTTTTCTTTTCAGAGAACAGCCCCACGGTTTATGAGGAGCTTCGCCGACAAGAAGCAGCTAAGAAATATTATTAAAAATAACCTATTTTAATGCAGGACTGAATGGCTGAGGTTTTCACTTGGGTTCAAAAGACACAGGCCTGGGGAGGAAGGTGTCGGGCGGAAAGCAATGAGGAATTAGGCTTGTCCTGAAATTCTTAGGGGCAGCAGGGAGAAGAATAAGCCCAGTAAGAAAGGAAAATGAGGGGACGAGTTTGTCAGAATGAAAGGTGAGCCGAGAGGAACTGGCAGCTGGCTGGACGTGGCAGCCAGAGAGGCCACGGTATCTGCTGCACGTGACAGACCGAGAGACAACGGCCGTGCTCCCCAAACAACTCGCCTGTCGGGCTTGCCAGGAGGCCAGATGCTGCTTCTGGAAGAATATCTTCCGTGGTTGGGCATCTGGGTTCAGTGCTTTCCATTTAAAGGGGAGAAAGAAGGTGGTAAAAGGCAGACCCTCACTGCCTTTTAAAAAACACGCTCTTTCTAAGTGTGCATCTATGCACGCACGCACACACAAGCGTTAATGAATGATGCGCTTGTTTTTAAAAAGAACCCTTAAAAATGAAACTTTCCTCGGTGCTTTTGAGATGGAAAGCAATGTATCAGAGGCAGGGAAAGAGGAAGAGAGGACAGACACTAAGAAAACCTCTTCTATAAATATGAGGGTTTACTAATTAATTAGGATTAATTAGGTAATTTTATGTACAGGGCTGGGATTATATCTGGTGTTCAATTAAAGAGAATTCGAGGGATTGGCTTGTGCCTCTATCACAGTTGGCTTGTCTTTCTCTCCCTTTGTTTTACCATTCCTTCTTCCCTGGAAACGCAATCGAGTATTAGTATTGGCAAGAAAGCAGAGTGTGGTCTAGTGGACTGGAAATCAGGTGACTTGAGGTCTGGTTGGTTTTTTTTCCCCCTTCCACTTTGAAGTTTGCTATGTCTCTGCTCCCTAAAATGGGGGAACCAAATTTCTTTATACATTTAAAAGCAGTGGGCAAGCTTTTGTAAACAAGGTGATTTTTTTTTTCTTTATCTGTTGCTAAATAATTCAAGGTAGGATGAAGTCAATAAATGATGCACAGGGAGGTTGGGGTTGACCTGATCGGAGGTAGGAGTGGTAGAAGTTCTTTAGTTTAGTAATGGGAACTATGACAGAGGATGTAAAAATAAATTTTTATATTCCAAGATCCAATACTAATCCCAAATAATCAAGAAATCGGAAGAACTGGCAATCTCACCGTGTACTGCAGTAATTGCTCTAACAGGCTCCGAGAACTGGCAATCTCACCATGTGCTGCAGTAATTGATCTACCGGGCTCCACCCATCACTGGTGGGTGGTCACAGATTCCCGGACTGAGGCTTCCTCAGTCCGGCCGGCCTCTTTTAGCACTCATTCATCATTGTGCTTCACCCTCTTACCATGCAGTCTTAGCATTAATAGTCTTTTTTTTACAATCAAAAGCGTGTTCCTCTTCTTGTTGTTATGATGAAAAGATAAATATCAGGCGAGGGGAGATAAACTCAAGAGGAACATCTTACTTACCAATACCCTCAAAATGGAATATTCCCTAGTACTACTCTGAAATACATCAGGTTTCTAAGATTCCAGGCTTAAGAAGTTGATCTTACCTGGAACCACTCACTGGTTGGATTAGATTATCATCATCTTGTTCAATGAAGTCATGTGATTCCATTTATTCAACAAAAATTGTTGAGTATCTACAATATGTGGGATACTGTACTAGGCTCCGGGGATATAGCTGGAATGAAAATGACACAAATGCCTGTCCTTTTGGAGCCAATGCTCTAATGGCAGAAGGGGCCAGGTCAGTTCTTTATATTAATAATTTCCATTCTCACCAATATTTTCTGGATCTGACTATGTATAGAGTATCATTTTTTTCCTGTTAGATTACTATGTTTATTCCTATGATTTTTGAAAAGCTGAAGGGTGGAGGTAAGAATAGTGGCTTGTCATTGTTAGAAACTCTGCCCAATGTCCTGTTATCATGAGAATCTCCTAGGCCTCCTTTGTGGAATTAGTAGCTTTAATCACAGAATATGATACTTCTGCTCTTGCCTTTCTATCAACATGCATGCCATTCTCAGACTTCTTTCCTGGTGTCTCTTCCTCTGACCAGCCCTTCAAATTCGGAGGTCTCTAGGAATCTGTCCTCGACTCTCTTCTAGGCTGACACTGTCCCTTGAGGTTACTAAGGACTTTACTCCATTACCATCTTTAAACTGACAATTCCCAAATTCATACCTAGATCTCAATTACCTTTCTTGCACACCAAAATCCTTTACTGCTGTGGTCCCCAACCCTTGGGCCGAGGACTGGTACTGGTTGGTGGCCTGTTAGGAACCAGGCTGCACAGCAGGAGGCACTCAGGTCACCTCCTGAGCTCCACCTCCCCATCTGTGGAAAAATTGTCTTCCATGAAACTTCGCACAGCAGGTGGTGAGTGGCACGCTAAGGAGTGAAGTTTCATCTGTATTTACAGCTGGTCCCCACTGCTTGCATCACCACCTGAGCTCTGCCTCCCCCCCACCACCTGCCCTGCCCCGCCTGTCCCCATGGAAAAGCTGTCTTCCATGAAACCGATTGTCCCTGGTGCCAAAAAGATTGGCTGCTTTACTGGATTTTGCTAATAGAATATAACAATGACCCAATCACATCGTGTCCCCCAGATTCCAGCTTCTTTCATGCCTCCGATTTGGTCCTTTTCCTGTAGGTGATGTGAGTTAAGGATATCACCATTCAGGTAGTTAAAAACCTGGGTGCCATCCTGGACTCCTCCCTCCTCTTAACCTCTTCCATGTACTCCGTGAGCTCGTCCTGTTGCATCCACCCCCTCCGTGCCTCTGGCAGCCATCCCTTTCCTCCATCCCCCCCACCACCCCCCTAGCTGGGGATCGCTGGCGTGGACTGTCATGTCAGCCTTTTCACTGTTGTCACTCCCTCTGGTGGTGTCCTCCTACCATCCTTCACTCTTATAAAAACTGCGATCTTTATAAATACAAATCTCATCACCTTATCTCCCCGCTCAGATCCTTCAGTGATTTTCCTACTGTCTATCAAAAGAATTTCAAACTCCTTAGCAGAGCATATGATGTTCTTCACAATTTCACTTGTTTGTAACATTTGAGGCTCATACTCTGCCACTTCTCTGTATGATTCCCAATTCTCTAACCATTCCAGCGGACTCGCCGTTTCCTCATCACCATAGCTCTCCTTCATGACCTTACGCACAGTGTTCTCTCTGTTTATAGCAGCCTGTTGTCTACCAAACTGACATTTTAAAAGAGAGCCTGTTTCATGTCTTCTGGGAGGCGTTCTTTGATTTATCTAAGCTAACCTGCAGCTCTCATACTATCTTGTGATATTGTACCATATTTGCTATAATTGTATACTCATTTATCTACCTCAGGAGACTATAAGATATGTGAGGGTAGGAGTCCTTTTTATGCCTCTAGCATTGATTTGAGAGGTCAACAGGTTTTTTTTCTGTAAAGGGTCAAATAGTAAATATATTTGGCCTTGTACAACTTGTTGTGGCTATTTGATTCTTGCCATTGTAGTGTGAAAGCAGCCGTAAGCAATACAAAAACAAATAGGTATGTGTGTTCCAATAAAACTTTGTTGACAAACCCAGGAGGCAGGCTAGACGTGGTCCACGGGGCATAGTTTGCCAACCCTTGATTTTGTTTAGGCCTGGAATACAGTAGCCACTCATTTAAGACTTCCTGAAGGAATTAGTGGGTAGGATTTTACAGTTAAACATTTCACAAATGTGAATTTGACCTATTTCACACATGAACAAAACGGAGAGTTAGAAACATTAAAAGATTTTCTCAATGTTGCGCAGTTTCTAAGGGCTGAGGTTGGGACTCAAGCCTACGTCTTATGATTCAAAATTCTTTCCATTAGGTAAAAGGCCAAGATTCACAGTGGAGGAGGGGGGACAACTTAAAAAATTTACCTCGTAGGTAACTTTGGCTCCATGAGGTGAACCAGCACTAATAATAAGAGAAGACAGTGACAGATGGGACAGTAGCCACTTTAAGTTCTGTTGTTTCCTGTTATTCAGTGGTAAATGTTACCATTCAAATGTTAAATCTGAAGATCTAAAGTAATAATTTCACTCCCCTCTTAAAACCTTATCTCCCAGAGCCTTCCTCTAGAACAAGGAGACGCCATTGGAAGGATCACCGAACCTTAGTCCCCAGCTCACAAACCTTGTAAATCCTGTGCCAAGATGTCTCCTAAGTAGATGACATTTTAATGATTACTACGGGGAGTTGGGAACTATTGCTTCACCCTCGCGATCAGAGTAATTAATTTTCTTAACTACCAGACCAAATTCTGCCACGGGAGTCCAGTTGAGGAATCTCAGGCCCATAGGAAGTACATTAGCTCTTCAAAGTGATTAGGGTGCCATTTCAAATACACAAGCAAAGGAGCTATTAAGCTTCTGGCTTATTTCAAACAACTTGCAACCCCTGTCCCGCAGGAGCAGGGGGGTGGGGAGGAGAAGGAAAAGAAAAAAGAGAGAGTGGAAGAAAATAACAATTTGCACAGGTTCCTCATTTTCCAGTAAAAATACCCACGGCCTGCAAGTCTTTGGATATCAGGTATTGTGGTTGGGTGAAAGACCAAAGTGTACAGAAAAAGAACGGAGTGCCAGAGACAGCACAGAAAAACACACCCTGCTCCAAAGCACCGCAGAGCTGAGCATGCAGAGGCCTAGATGGGAAGCAGTGTCATCAACCACCAGCCAGGACAACCAGAGAGAAGGGCGACCGCTTGTGGGCTTTGAAGTACATTCCTTAACCACATCTACTGTTTCCCCCCAATATCAGAAATGCCCACAGTGCCATTTTAAAGATAGGGTGGACGAATTACTTCCTCACCATTGTTTCCTTACACAACCCCTTTATTTCTAGTTCATCATCATTTAAGCTGCTTTTGACATGCTTTTGTAGAATATTTTATTTAATATCCATGAAGACCACAGAGAAGCTTTAAATATCGGTTTACTCTCACAGAGTAGCCATAGCTCAACAGTTTCTCCTTTCAACGAGGCATTCAATTGGCACGCTTCCATGAGATTTGTCTATTCAGCCGTATCATTTTTTCACCTTGGAATTCTATGAACAGCTGGACAATTTTCTTAGAGCCCATGCAAAACGGGAGATTTTAGCTCTCTTTTCAACCTATTTTACAAAGTGCAAGTCTCCTACAAGAATGTTTATTGGCACCTAAAACCTACAGCAAATATATCTTCCAGGGCTATTTTCAAAAATTAATGAATTGGGCATTATTTTATGTTATTAAAAGACCCCATTTCTAAGACACTTTGAATTTCCAGAATAACATGTACATGCATGAAGGTGTACATGAATGTTCTTTTGTGTCCTTTCTTCCCTGAAAAATTTGAGATTGTTTTGACTTTCCAAATGCATGCCACAAAGTAAATCTGGCTAACTAGTTTAATTTAGCTTCATGGAAATACTTGAATATTTGTTTTCTAAATTTTCTGTAATTATCATGTATTATTTTTATCTTGGAAATAAAAATGTGGAAAAAGACTTCAGCACTATCTAGAATACCTCACTAATAGCAATGGCAACAAAAATTCCAGTACTTCAAAAGGGCACCACCAGGCTGAGGTGGATATGTAGTCGGTAGGATTCTAAGAGTGTTTACACTGGTGACTGAGTTTTAGGGTAAGGCCCTACCAGCTTCAAAGTATCTCACCTACCAGGCTTTCACAAAGCCAGTGTTCTGTTCTGCTTGGCAGGAAATTCTCACCATGAGACTCATTCTGATAAGTTAGACAACATGGCAACAGAACTGTCCCTAGGAAACAGCTGTGACAGGAGGCTCTTGATAAGAAGCCCAGGAAGACTGGTGCCTATCTCCAATCTCCTCAGGCCTGCCTCAAAGTAAGGCAGACCAGATGATCATCTCAGCAACTATCACCTGGAAGGTGAAGAGTGGGAACTGAGTCCATGGGAGATACTGGCCAGGTTAATAGGAAGTCAGTGACAGAAAAGAGCTAGGATTGGGTACAAGGATAGGGTGTGACGTGGCTTGTCAAACATGTGAAAACAGCCTCACTGGGACTCTGGGAACTGTCTGAGTTAGGCCAGTAAGGAAACTCAAGTTTTGGAAAAAGATTCTGAGATCTGGGATAAAGAAGTTTCTGGAAGCCGAGAAATTTGGCAGTAATTTACCCCATATTATTTCAGCAATTCTTCCTATACTTATTTCACTAAAAATTATTTTATATTTTCCTCATTATAAAAATAATACCTGTTATATAATGTTTATTAGTACCTATTATATATGTACAAGGTACTGTGCAAGACCCATTAAAAGCATTATTCATAAACTCCTCACTACAGGGAGAGGTTCAATTATAATCCCCCTTTTACAGATGAGAAAATGGAAGCTTAGATTTGAGTGACTTGGCCACGGTTACACCTCTAGTAAGTGGCACAGCAAACATTCACATTCAGGTCTGCCTAACTCCAAAGCCTGTTTTCTTGGTTCCCTTAACCTCAATGTCTCCTTCTATACCATTGTTAGAAAAGCAAAAAAAAATACATGAAAAAAACTTTCCTAATCCAACAACTCAAAGAAATATAACATTTCAGCAAATGTTTTTATAGTATTTTCTATATGCACAACTTTTTTCACATACTTACAATTATACTCTCTTTAAGTATATAAAATATTGTATCTCTGATTTTATTTAACTTCACACAAGCATTTCTCCAAGCATTTTAAAGCAAATAAATAAATAAATAAATAAAAAGCCACGAACTGTGTTTTACCAAGCTGATACGATGTACCGTGTTCTATGCAACCCTTTCCCTATTAGTGAACGCTTATGTTGTTTCTAAGTTTCCACCATTGCAATAGTGTTGTCATAAACAATCTTATCTGCATAAACTTTTCCGCTTTATATGACCTGTTCAAAAGGTATGAAAATTTGAAAAGTCTTTATTCTTGAAATATGTTACATATATGGTTTTCCCAATATGCTGGCTGGTACATCCCAACCAGCATCATTATAGTGCAGCAGTCCCCAAGCTTTTTGGCACCAGGGACTGATTTCATGGATGACAATTTTTACATGATCCAGGGATGGGGTGGGGGAGGGCGAAAGGGAGGTGGAACTCAGGACGTATGCAGCCTGGGGGTTGGGAACCGCAGATACAGAGGGCTTGAAGATTTGATACACACTTGCCAAAATGGGATTCACCTATTTTATTTGCTTTCTATATCTCATCTTCCTCTTTGCCCCGTCTACTTTTGCAAAACAGGGAAAAGGGAACCCTTCTGAACAGTATCTCCTTTTGCTTTTTTTTTATTGCTGTCAGGGGGCTATTTTCACAATTACCCAACACTGAAAGCTCAGACTTTCCTCTGTGGCTGACTGGACATGGGGGATAAAGAAATGAGAGAAATAAAAATACGTTGATTTTTTTCTTTGAAAAATCTCAAGATTTGGACCATTTCTTTCCACTGAATGTCTGTCACTCACTCCGATCTAACTACAGCTTCCATGGGGCCTCCTGGGTTCTTTTCTCCTATCTCTTTCACCCTATATTCTGTTGTCAGATGACTCTTTCATAAACACTGAGAACATCATGCAATTTTCCGGTACATAAAATTTTAGTGATACCCTATTTCTTACTTAACTCTTTTGACTGGCTCTCAACCTCCAGCAACTACCCATAAGCAAGTAAACCATCTTTCTAGGTCCTCCTTCCCATTAACTTCATCTTCACTCTCCTCCCTGCCGTTCCAAAGAAGCAGGCTACAGGAAAATGCATTTGACATGTATATTTTATAAAAATAGTTTTGCCATTTATACGATGATTCAGAAGGTACCACAGGACCTTCCAGGGCCTATCACTGTAATGTCAATTTGTGAAAGTAGCCATTAATAAAGATTTCTGGATGGTGGCATTTGAGATGATAGCTAATTCTGAATTCCTGATCTCAAGCTATGATAGCAGAAGCATAGAACTTGACCTTGAGTTTGATTAAGAGTAAAGACTCTTAGACTTTGAGACTATTCAGCCTGTGCAGCCGTTGTGCAATCTTATGCTTAACATAATCACAGTCCTTTAAAAATTCTGGCTTTTGTGGACAGGATTTACATCCACCTTCTAGCTCCACTGTGCTAAGCTTTCTCAGTTGTTAGCTGCTCTGCTCTGAGGGAGTGTTTAACTCAGAACTCTGCACAAATGGAGTGCTATTTTGTTGACTGTAGAGTACGTAGGTCAAGTGGAATTTTTGGCACTTCATTACATCCCCTGACCCTCACTAAACAAACTTCAAAATATATATATTTGCAACAATTTGGAATAAACACCACATACGAGTGTTGACGGTAGATTTTCTCAAGAACTACCAAATGCATCAAGACTAAGGAAAACATTTTAATGATTCTTTCAAACATGAATGTATTTAAATTCTTGTTAAACAATCTTCTTATTTAGTCTTCTCAGGCTTTGATGACATGCCACGATTGGCTGTTTATCAAAAACTTAGCAAAAAATGCTTAACAAGATATAATCGTGTGCACACACTTGTGCATAATTAAACCCAGTTTATAAATTGGTGCAGGGTGAAATATGGTCACACCACCCAAGAAAGGTTGGTGGCTGGCAAATAACACTTTTTCTCCCCAGCTATAACGATAAATCTTTAAATGTGAATGCTGTGAAGTGATATAATAATCTGATCTTAAATCTTAGTTTAAAACATCCATTTCTATCTCTATTGAACTAAATGAAAGTTTTTACAAAATTAGGAAGTTAACTTGGATATAAGAAACACAATCAGGCATTAATTCTTAAAACTGGGATTATGGGCATGGACTAGGAGGATCTTCATCTTTTGAAGGTTTTTAACTAGATAGATTCTCTTCTGTGTGTTTTATTTTTTTCAAAGGAGGATTTAGCTGACTCTTAGTTTCTTCATTTTATAGATGTTCTTTCAGTTGGAAAAAAAAAGGGAATAATTGGAGACTGAGTAATGGATATTTCTCAAGAACTTCAAGACTAGGTATTGCATAGCATTAAAGGGTATACTTTTCCATTTGTTTTATGACTTTGTCCAGTTAAAGTTACTGAGATAAGCACTCCAGTATTTATTTGTAACTTGAAACTCCTTTCATGGTATGTCTGGATCCTAAGGGAAAAGAATTAACATTTGAGGAATGCTTACCTTGTGCCAGGCATTTTATATGCATTATCTCATTTAATTCTCATAACCACAAGATATGGTTGATATTATGTAATCCGATTTTCCTTGCCTGAGATCATAATGGGAGCAAAGTATAGAGTAAGGATTTGACGCTAGGTCTCTCTCTTTCTGCTTCTTTAAAGCCCAAGATCCTTCTACTAAACCACACTGAGTTTCCCACTGAAGCCAGCACATGAAAGTGACAAGAAGGAACATTTTAAAAACAAGAGATGTTCTGAATTTTGAGATAAAGTTCCCCCCAAGAGTAGAATAAGAGAAATTATCATAATGAGTTAGATTAAAACATGTTCCTTAATGCAATGACCAGTTTAACAAGATATGGACTGCCTACACCATGGAAAATTATGCCATCATTAGAAATAGCAAGACAAGTCTATCTAATGAAATGAAACACTGTCCATGAGTTGCAAAATATTTATAGAACAATCTACGCAGTGTGATGTTCTTTCACACACACAAAAAAACCTTACACACATATATTTGCTCATGCTTAGAAACAGGTGGAAAGGATATATACAAAAATGTTAGTTACTTTTGGTCAGCAGGCTATGAGTGACCAGTAGGCAAATTTCATTTTTTAATGTACTTATGTCTCTGTTGCTTTTTTTGGTGCAATTACATGTATTATGTTCACAATTAAAAATCATACGATGGATTAATTGAACAATCTGTAGCAATGACTCATCCCAAGGAATGGGTGATTAAGATGATTAAGGAGGAGATGTAATCTCACAAAAGCAAAACTGCCCAATTTATCTGAAACTCTATCAGGCTTCAATATCACTATGCATTTATAGTGAAAGCTAAAACTTCATCTCTTGTATTGCACTTTGCCTTATCTAAAGAAGGTGTTAACAGAAGGCAAACGAGTAACAGTCATTTCAGACTTAACATGTCCAAAATAGAGCTCTCAAGTCTGCTTTTCCTGTGCAACCCGTTTCTCCCCCAGTTTTACGCATCTCTGTATGTGGCACTATCATTTCTCTGCTTGCCGGAATTGAAACCCAAAGAGGCACACTTGATTTCTCCTTCCTTTCCACACTCTGCGCCAACCAGCAGCAAATCCAAGCTGCTACACCTCCACAGTGTCTCACCGATTTCTCTCTGATGGCTCTACTCAAGCCACCAATATCTCCTCTGCCTGGACTATGAGGGCCTCTGGGTCTTGACATTCACAATCCATTCTCCACTCGGCAGGCAGCAAGAGCAATATTTTATACTCCCTCAGTTTAGCACTCCTCAGTAGTTCTTCATTGTATTTAGAATGGAATCCAAGCCTCTCACTGTGGCCCACAAGAATCCATGTGATCAGATGCTGGTCTTATGTCTGAGACCTCAGCTCCTGCCACCCTGACACATTAGGCCCTAGTGGTCCTTGCCTTCTGTTTGCTTTTCAAATACTGCAAGCTCTTAGGGGCCTCTTGGGATTCACATATGCCTTTTTTCCTCCCTGGAACACTCTTCTCCTAGCTGTGTACATGGACAGCACCTTATCAATCTGAACCAACATTTTACAGATGAGGAAACTGGATTTCAGAAACTTTAAGTAACTCATTTGTGGTCACAGAACTTGGTACACGGTGGGGCTCAATTTTGAACTCATGCCTGAATCATTTTGTGCCCTTTGTATTACATTAGGTAACAAAGTCAAGACAGACGATCCCTGAACCCTGGTGATGGTTCTGACAATCAATCAGCAAAAATCTACTTGTTGAAAAGGCCATGAAAAATAAATTCTTTCAGAAGTTCTTTTTGTGGATTCTCCTTCCTATCTGTAGCACATTCTCCAACTTCTGCAGGAAGAGTTAGGTCAGCTAGAGGGGAAAATATGCAGTGGATGCATTTGGAAACCTTTCTTTTAGAGATTTAAAATTAAATATTGCTCATTTAGCAAATGACTATAATATGACACACCCAGAAGCACTTATAACTTACTTTGTTAGATGTTTAAAGAGAACTTTCATGGTGTCACGATTTGGTGGAGGAAGTTTTTGTACAAGAGACTTTATAGTTTCAATTCTTGTGTTGTTGTCTTGCTTTTCTGGAAAAAAAAGTAAAAAAGAAGGTTAGAAAAAACCCTAGATTTCATAGGCATAGGAGACAATTTTCTTATGAGAATTTCGGACTAAGACTTAGAAACTAGAAGTCCTAATCTGTGGCCAAACGAAATAGTTGTATTCAACCTAGTTATTATTGAGTTTCTTAGTTTTGACTCTGAATTAGACCATGGTAACATGAAGGCAACAACAGTGTGACTTTGACATGATCTTCCTTTTAAGATCAGGTATTGAGTTGGTTTTCTTAAAATTCCTATTTTACAAGGCATGGTAGGGTGGATAAAGGTCTGCCAAAGATATCCATGTCCTCATCCACAGATCATGTGTCTATGTTATTTCACATGACGAAAGGGACTTTGCAGATGTGATTAAGTTAGGGATTTGGGGATGGCAAGATTTTTTGGAATTATCCAGGTAGGCCCAATGTCATCACAAAGATCCTTATCAGAGAGAAGCAGGAGGTTGAGAGTCGGAGAGAGAAGGCAATGTGACAATGGAAGCAGAGAAGAAAGGCTACGTGACCAGGAGCTGTGGTCCGAGGAATGATGACAGCCATCAAAAGCTGGAAAAGGCAAGGAAACAGAGCTCCGGAAGAAACACAGGCCTCCCAGCACCTTGATCTTTGCCCAGTGAAACTGATTTCAGACTTCTAACATGCAGAACTGTAAGATAAGTTTGTGTTGTTTTTAAGGCACTGAGTTTGTGTTATTGTTACAGCAGCAGTAGGAAACTAACACGGACACATAATATAATTTGATTATAAATATTCTATTGTCTGCTTGATTTTGTGGAAGGGCAAAGATTTTTCTTTTTCATTTACTTCTATGCTATCCTTTCTCCCTAACACATTTTGTTTGTGCTTTAAAATAAGAGAATGAGGCCAGGCGTGGTGGCTCACATCTGTAATCCTAGCATTCTGGGAGGCTAAGGCAGGAGAATTGCTTGAGGTCAGGAGTTCAAGACCAGCCTGAGCAAGCACAAAACCCCATATCTACTAAAAATATAGACAAATTAGCTAGGCATGGTGGTGTGCATCGGTAGTCCCAGCTAATTGGAGGCTGAGGCAGGAGGATTGCCTGACCCCAGGAGTTTGAGGTTGCAGTGAGCTATGATGAAGCCATGACACTCTAGCAGGGACAACAGAGAGAGACACTGTCAAAAAACAAAACAAAACAAAACAAAACAAAACACCACATAAAATAAGAGAATGTAAAACATAAAAATTGCAATAGTATAATACTTGGCCATAGACATTTCTTAAAATAGGAAATTGTTCAAAACTGCATACCACATAGAATGCTTTCCCTTATTTTGTGTTTTGGGTTTTCTTTTCCTTTATAGGCATGGATGTCAAAATAAGAACTGAGTTACTTAGTACCCTAGGGAATTCATCTTTCCATAGTATTAACCAGGGCCTTACCATCTAGATGTATAATTATTTATTGAACTTAAACACTTTATGTACACTGACCTAGGTATCTTTCCTTTCTGTACTTTAACTTTTAGCACAGAGCTCCTGATGATTCTAAAGAGGTCAAAGCTGGAAAAGATGATAACACACACACACACACACACACACACACGGAATAGTATGTAAGGCAGACACCCACCCAATATCCATTCTCTTCTTCCTTAGCAAGACAATCTCACTGTTGAGAGGATGGCAATATACCCAGCTGAAAGGGCCCATTTCCTGGTTGCCTTGGCAGCTGGAGTGGCCATGTGACCAAGTCTGGCCAATGACACTGAAGTCACAGAGTTGCGGGGGGCCTTCTGGGAGGTCCTGCATGAGCTCTTTTAGTTCTTTTGCCCTTTTACCTTCTCTCCTTTTTGCTTCTTTGAATATAGATGGAATGGCTGTACTAGGAGATGCTCTTGAGAACTGAAGCTCTGCAGAGTGGAACACACAGGTGGAGGAAGCTCCCCTGAATCTGTAGGGTAGTCAGACCAATCCTATCCTGCCTGCCTCTGGGCTTCTTTGGCACAGAAAGTAAGGCCTTGTATACTGAAGCCTTTGGGGATGGATCTCTCATACTAAGGCCAAACATAGCTCCTAGTAAGATGTACTTCCAAAAGCTTTTGTCAGTAGGTGCATAAACTTTATATAGTAGGGTAAGAGAGTTAGTTTAGAAACTGGCAGTTTCTTTAATACGTTGTTACAAAAGAAACTTTTTTATAAGGAATTCTAGGAAACTATCCTGCAGAAGATGGTATTAATATTTGGCTAAAGTGGGGTGGGGGCAGGCTTCCTAGTAGAACTCTGCTTGGAAGCTTTTCTTTTTCCTCCTAAAACCACAAAGGCCTATAAATAATGCCTCCCACAGTCAAAGCTTTCAAAATTGCAGTTATTCTTAGAAGAGTTCCAACATGATATGGCTTGGACAACTGCAAATGAAAGAAACAAAGGGGAGAGAGAAGAGAAAAAAAGAAAATTGCAACATCATAGTCTATACCAGACAGACTCTTTTCTGACAAAGAGTAGAAAGCCCCGCTGTAACTTAATGAAGGTAAGATGTGATGTTTCATATGACCAACTGGGGCCAAAAAAAAAAAAAAAAAACAAAAACTCAGAGAAAAAGGTAGAAGAAATTAATAAAGGGGAGAGTGAAATTGGTATAGTATGCCCAGAACGGAGCTATTAGAGTAGTGAATGCCTTTTATCTAATTATCTGAAGCTAATACTATACAACGATGACTATATACATATACACATACATACATATATATTCAAGAAGCTGATACATTCTGCATAAATTGGCATGATTTTAGTAGTATAATTTACCTAAGGATCTGGTGAAATGTTTGATCCAAGCAACAAAGATGATATTAGGAAGGGGAGGAGAAGAGACCTTACTAATTTCACTGAAGTCTCTGACTACAGTAATAACCAGGCCAATGTCAGAATCTCCAAAACAGAATAAGTTGACATTGGGGGCTACGGAAGTAGCGGCTGCAAATTAACCTTGATGGACAATAAGCGGAGTGTAGTCTTAATGGCTACATCCAGCAAACCTTAGTTTTAGGGAACATATGATCCGGGGAGGGTAGGTTTAAAAAAGGCTGAGCATTGCTTAATTGGAAGTACTTGAATTTGCAGGGTCACTGACATGACGCTTGAGTAGAAATTAAAACATTACCAAGCCTGTTAATCCACCGGTAAAAGAATTATTAGCTTTCTTAGAGACAGTTCTCCTTCTCCTGTGTTCCATTGCACTTAGAATATTCTACTTATACAACACTTGATATTTCCACTGCTTGAATGCCTGTCAATTTCCCCCATTAAAAAGGGAATTTTCCCTATAAAGCTAGGCAGTTTTTATATTGGTATGTAGTGGGTTAAATGAATGAAGAAAGAATTAGTGAACTAATGAAAGACATGAACATGGATTGGAATAGATGAACCTTGGTTTGAATTCTGTAACAGCTTTTATTAGCTGTGTGGTCTTGGACAACTTTCTTACTTGCTTTGAATAATATCTAAAAGGATAGTTTTATGGAATAAACAAGATGGTATGTAATGTACCAAGCACAATTACTAGTAAAACTAAGTACTCTATAAACATTCACCCTTTCCCCCCCTCACCTTTTTTGAGGTCCATGCTGGGTCTGGTTCACCTTTTATTTCCAGCAGTTAGCATACTATCTGGTTGCAGTGACATTCAAAATGTGGTTGCTAATTCTTGAACTGAGTTGGTGCCAGTTGGTGAAAATACAATTGCTATGGTAGCCTGGCATTACACAACACCCTAAATACTTTGTGATAGGCTGAGAAATAGTAGATCTGATTGGTGAGCAGCCCAGTTATATATAAATATCCTCATAAAAGTATACGATGGTTTTCAAGTCTGCTTATAAGAAACATTCTGCATGCAAATATTTTATAGAAATATTTTTATCTCTTTTTCTACTTTCACACATACTTCAGGAATCAGACAATTGGATAGTGGCATATGCATATTTGTGGCTAAGTTATACTTAAGTTCTAGAGGGGGAACTGCACGATAGCTTAGCGAGGGCTGAAATACTGTTAAGGAAGAACAATTTATTTTTCTTACAACATAATCAGAACAAAATCTTTTGAAAAGGTTATAGGAAAGCAGTGTTTTCCCATTCAAATCAATACTGCAGCCACTCTTCCATAGCTTGTAAAATCAGGAAATAACACAAACACTTCTAAGTGGGGGAACATCTAAAAATACAATTGGATACATTAAAATCGAAATGACACCTTTTCAGATCTGGTTTATTGATGTGTCATATTAGGAATTGGAATCAGCATACATAATACAGGAGTGGTTAATGAGCTAAGATTCATACACAGCTTACTAAAGATGTGTCAACTGTCTTCAATTGATTCAGTGAGCATCTGAAAGACAGCATTTTCTATTAATATTTCTCCTTTAGCATATGGTTTCTCATTATTGTGAAGCATTGAAAGTTCTGAGAAGACTCTGAGATATCTCTAACTTTTTACATTATGACTGGAGGTGGGGGTGGGTGGGCAGGAATTTTTTCTACATGGAGAATTAGAGAATCTCTTAGGTAAATTGTACACTAAGAGGCTCATGCAAAACCTTCCCCCCCAAAAAAGAACTCCTTAATTCTTCCCTTTTCTCTCACATTTGCTCCTACCCTCATTCTATTATGATTTATTTTTGTATACAGTCTGTGCTCGTTAATACTTCAATTTTAGTTCCTCACCTATATCCAAATAGCCTCTTCAGTCTCTAAGCTGTGAACCTGTAACTGCATATAAAACTTTTCTGTCGTGGTTCATTTTCACTTTCCAACAGTGACTCCAAATTGTTTCTTATTAATGCCCACTCCTCACCCACCTGCTCCCATCTTCTCAAACTCACCAAACTCATTGCTGCAAATGAGCTTCTTCAAAAACAATTCCAGGCTACTTAGATGTTACTTAAAGAAGTAACAACTGCATGATGTGAAATAGCCTTTAATGTTATGGTAAGGACGTGGCTTTATCCTTTGCCCTCATGCATGGTTTTGAGGGCACATTTTTCAAAATGTGGTTTATGATAGTTACATTTGCATTTACTGCATGAAATGTTGCTACTAAAACAAGCACATTTACAACCGAACGCCGTTTAGGAAAGAGATAAGATAAAGTTATATACGGCAATGGAAAAAGTTCTGCACAAAGAAAAACGTTGGCCCTGATGATGACCCTGGACACTTTTCTGGCCTTATCATCCATGCCTTTGTTATTCTTAACTTATTTATATGGCCACATGTTAAATCAAATTACAAAATAAATTCTGCTTTTGTTATATAAGTTCACCCAGAGGAAGACAAGACCGGATTCTCCCAGTAACCAATGTATAGGGAGTGCTATTCCTGCTATTTATCTACAATTCTTAAAGGACAACTGTATCCCTTTGTTTTAAGGAGGTTAGCAGTTTCACAGCTGTTCTGCTTCTGGAAGTTATTCTGCAATGTTTAATGCACGCTGTGTGAAAAACACGGTAGTCACTATATGTCAGGGCTATATTTGGAAGAAAGTGGTCCTCTAGTTTCTATTCAATTTATACTTTTTGTATCATGGCCATTTCAGAATTTAGTTAGAGACTGCCCTTGCGTATGGGAGGAATGAGTGTTTTCAGAGAAAATTTTATTTGTTTCAGCATGCTCTGTGACTGGATACAAATCTTTGAGGACATGCCTTTTAATGACAAAACTTGAGTTGGGGGTTGAGGAGTCATCCAAGAGATGACAATAACTGCATGATAAATGTCTTTAAATAGCTTACAGTTACTTTAGGAGGAGATGCTCCAGGGACAAATTCAAACCTCAGAAACAGATACAAATACACACATACTTCAAACTCATGTTGTAAATAAGAGAAGTGGTATGTCATAGAGGAGTCTGAAAGAAATGGGTTAGAATTTTTGTTCTGCTGTATGATTCTGGGCCAGTTGCTTAAACTCTTGATGTTTCCAGTTCTTTACTTAAAAATACAGAAAAATTATACATATCTCATAGGATTTTTGTAGAATTAAATGTTTCGATGCACATAAGTGCACAGACAGTAAACGATCATTAACTGTAAGCCCCCTTCCCTCTAAAATCTTTCTTTTTAATTGTCCTATCGTGACTGCCCGTAGTTCAAGGTTGTTTCTGAAACCACATGAAGCCATAAATTTTACTTTTTACTACACTTTCCTAAAAATAGGAACAGGACACAGTATATGATAGCTCTGTAAATACATAGAATGCTGTCAATTGTCAAAGAGTGTTTGGTTAAAATTCATAAGTAGATACAGTATATTATAAATGAAAGTGTCATTGCATCATAAACAAGGAATAACCATGACTTTAAGGCTAACCTGTAGATGGCAATTTGCAAGTTTTCAAGAATCTGTGACCTCCTCCAAAAAATCCAGAAAAACTATCTTTTATATTTAATTAAAATGAAGCCACATTCTCAATGTCTGCAGATAGCTGGTTAAGTTTGGCTTTAGATATTGATAAACTATGTCACAACAGTTCAACTTGAGAAGAGAGATGTGCTACTTACAGGAAAGACCCAGCAGGAACTCTAATCTACGTGACTCAAATAAGACTCATTTCTTTCTCTAGTGGGGCTCACCTGGCAATTAGACCTGACCACCCCATTTTCACACCAGATTTCCTTGTAGTCATAGTTTCACTTCCAGGAGATGTTAATATTTTGTCTGTTTTTTGAATAAAGCAGCCCTTTTAGGAAGAATTTTAAAAATGGGAACTCCCCATAGACAATAAATGTCAGTATCAAAAAACACGCTGGCCAGTTTATTGGCATAAGTCCATGATTCCGTCAAATGCAGAAAGCTTCAGCTCACTGGACACTTTAGCACTGTTTCCAGAGGCCATTTCTGCTCCCAGTCCAGGAGAAACTAGGCCATTCAGAGCACACCATTAGAAACATTGTCAAGAGCAGTCTTGTTAAGCGTTACCTCTACTTTCCACCTCTGTTTCTACTGTTGGCAATGAACAACTATGAAATTATTGAAAAGAAAATGTTTATCTATTTCTTAAATAATTTATGGAGTATTAAACATATATAGGTATATATGTTTAAGGAAAACCATATTTATTAAGGCCTATGTGCTACCTGTGGCAGATGCAAAGCTGGTTGGTAGCTTGCCATTGTATAATCCAGAGGGGCAGATAAAATATAAAATATGTCATCATGGATGTTTAAATATAAGGCATATCATAATATAGGTATCTGTGAAGTTTATATCTTTCTTCTGATGGAAGGGATCATCTAAGATGATTGTTAAACTCAAAAAGCTGAGATATCAGCTCATTATTCCAAAAAAAAAAAAGCGAAGTAATTCAGAAATGCAGTGGATACAAATAAATCAGTGTAAAATTCTATTTAATCAATTTCTAAATGTCTTTAAAGTTATTACATTTAACTTCTTCATACATTTAAAAATACATTCAGGAAAGTAATAATATCTTTTTTTTTCATGTAACTATCCATCTCTGTCATTCTAGTGTCTTCTCACATTGGGGGCAGGTTTGGAAAACATATTCAAGTTTTAGATTCAAAGTACTTTTAGTAAAGAGTATTGGTTTGGTGCAATCAATTTTAGAATGATAATATTCCCCAAAATGCACCACCCTGAAACTGGCTCTTACACCAAACTTTCCCTCCTCAGTTTTGCACTGAAGTCCCTATTTGTTTGAATTGAAGAGCAAGGCAGTGGCTGACACTCCGTTAGCAATCTTCAGAGGAGAAGCAGGATCCTATTGTCTTCCCCAGAATTTCTCGTTCTTCAAAGTAATTTTAAAGGTGTCATGGTGGCCAAGCACATTTCTGCAACTTACAAATGACACTAATTCATCCTTAGGTGATAGTCTGTACTGAAAAAATAAAGCTCATTGGTTTAATTCTTTGAAATTCAATTCTCCTGTGAAAATTTTCTTGATACGATGTTTATTCATTTATATCTGGTTTACAAGCTTTTCTTTCTTTTGTTTTTTTAAGACCATTTTGAGTCATTTAACATCTTTCTCATTGTAAACCAGTAATTCATTTCAAATACTCAAGTAGCTATTTATATTAAGCATTATCTTTGTACGTTTTCATGAGGGTGGAAATCTTACAAATACTTTTGAACGTTTGAAGATTTTAATATAAGTGTCTAATGTTCTGCCTCTTTCCATTGGTAGACAAATTAAATTTACAGGATATTAAAAAAATCTCACTTGAAAACAAGATTTATTTACTATATCACAATTAGAAAAAATGTGAACTAAGAAATACTTTCCCTGTCTTTTGGGTTAAAATTTTTTTTTTTTTAAAGAAAACATATTAAACTTTATCCATAACAAAAAAAACCCTGAAGAGGAGATGATGGTTAGGATGGTAGACTACTCCTCCAGTCAGCTCATTTGACAAGGACACACGGTGACCCAGAGAGAAAGGGAAAGTTATTAATTAAACAAACATGAAAATCCTTTAAGAAATGGGTTATAAAATAATTTTATGATTCAGCTTTTTTTTTTTTTTTAAATAATTGTGAGACTATTGTAAAAGAAGAAAAACAGGCAACATGTGGTAACTTTAGTCAGCATTTCTGAACTGGGAATGATAAACACCTCTGCCTGGCTCTGGCATTTATCAGGGCTGAGATATTATTACCACATAGAGTCACAGCATGGTTACTGTTATCATCGGAAAAAAGAGCCAGCTAATCTTAATGGTTTGTAAAGCCGTTACCTGCACTGGTCTGACATTTATCATGATCATTTTACCACATGGGTCCTACATAGCAAAGGTCTTTTATCTGGAAGGGACATCACTATGAATTATTATTTGCAGCTAGGTAGAAAATTGTATGTTGTAGATACCTTTTCTCATTATAAATCACATAGTCACATTTCACCATTTCCCCCAGAAAGTTGCTGAGCCTAGATTTTTTTGCCACGGCTTGCTTTCCTCTCTCCCACCCTTCTCTTTTTATAGTTTCTTGAAAATATTAGCCATTTTTTCATTAACACCTTTAATGTAATTTCTGAAGAACCACAGATATGGTAGGTGTACATCCGGACACACTTTCACTGTAGTTAGGGGACTTTCCTATACATTCTGTAAAAAGACTTTAGAAATTAAAATTGATAAACTATCTGCTTTTTTAAGAAAATGATTATTCTCTCTTCTGACTTAATGACCAGACTTTTCTCCATTTTTGACCTTGTCAATAGAATATTTACCAGTGCGTCAGACAAAATTTCTTATGATTGATTTGAAATACTCAAAACACTTATGCCATTTCTTGCCTGAAATCTTTACCTTGGAAATGTATTCTCATAAGGAGTACACTAGTTTTATTTTGTTAGATAGTAAGTTTTTTCAGACTCTGTTTTAGTAAGTTACAATGGAGTGCAAGGTTCCTTCAACACATTTGTTTGAAAAGATGCTTAGATTCTATCCCTAGCTATCAATGTCCTAATGACACATATTAATACTTACTATAGAAGAAATAAGGACATTAAAAGGTCTGATGTTTTCAAACCATGGGACCAAGTCAGTAGAGTGAAATGTGTTAATTTGACAATGGAAAATTACAGTGAAAAGCCCAAGTTGTTTACCATGGAGAAGAAATCCTCTCTTTTAAAAAGATTGAGACAACTAATCTTCTGAAAGAAATATTTATATATTTTCTTCTTTCTCAAGTGTTCCATTAGGAATAAACAAGCCAGAAATTCTGTACTTTTATAATGAAGGGGGAGGAGAATTCTTTGCCATTTTTGCATTTAGAAAGAAATGTGCAAGAAGAATGTGACAATTTAAGCAAATCAAGATTGTTTCAAATGGATCACAAACGGGACTTTACGGGATATTTTATACTATCATGTGAAGCAAACAGTAAATTTGAAAGGAGGATTTTCTCAATGGTCTAGTTCTGATGTGTTTTCCCATTTCTTTGTGTGTTTAAAAGAGGTTTGGCTGTGGTGTTTAATATTGCTTCTACTCTTTTGCAAATGAGTTCTAGAAAAATATTCGCACATGAAGGAACGCTGATGTGCTGTATTGCTCACAGCAGCTGGGGGGATATGAACGAAGAAACCAGATTCCCGAGTCTGGATTTAGCAAAAATAAACACCTATAATTCCATTTTTAAAAATCTATCACTTTAAATGTTTATGGGCATCAACAGTAGGCCTCTCTCGCTTTGAAGAAGTCCAATATTTTTCTCAAATGACTCCATTCTTAAAAGAAATAGAGTAATTTAACCTGAGGTGCACTATTTTGAAGTGGTGTGTGTTAGTTACTTTGCCTACTTTGTAATGTTTGATTCCATATGATTTTTTTGTATCATTACAAATTTCCTCCAAAGGAAACAGTTTCTGTTTCAGAGACTTGTGAGATATGTTTGCATAAATTGGGAGGCCAAGGGGAGGAGGTCATTTGTGAAATTAACCTGTACTTTCATTGCTGAAAAAGAGTTGCACACAATTTGATTCAGACTTCCAAAATTTCACTTGAAAACGGTGGCCTAATATTCCAGCATACTGCTTTACCAGTCTTGAAGGGCTGCCCTGATTTAAAACAAACAGAAACAACAACAAAAAAACAACAAACAAGCCCCTTTATCCTTTTTTTATTTTAGAATGACTCTTTTGTTCTAGCTGAACACCATCTTGCCATTATTGTCCCCCAAATACTGTAACCTGGGAGCATTTACAATAATTAGTGAGGGGCTCTGCCGCTCGGATTTTTCTCCTTTTCTGGGGAACTGGGTGAATCGCTGAGTGCTAATGAAAGTGGGAGACTTCTAGTGGTTGAGCCAGGCACAGCGCCGGCAGACGCTTTAAGCTTCCCACTGTGCGGCAGTGCAAGCTTCCCCGCTGTTATGTTTACCATAGTTTTAATGTCTGTGAAAAAATTCCTGATGCAACCAAATTACGTTATGCCCTTTTGTTTATCTAACCCTACCCTCCCTGCCTCCTTCCCCCCACAATTTAGCAGATTCCTGTTGCCCCTGTTACAGAAAGCTCCTCCTCAACTTTGTGACCACCCTACTACTTCAATTCTTGTCATGAGAGCCCAGCTGCTCTGCAGCCTTGTCTGCAAAGCCTGATCCAGAAGTTTGGGGCGGATTACACACACACACACACACACACACACACACACCCTGCTCGACTTCTGCCACCTAATAATGAACATCCTCCTCTCCACTGCATTTGAATTTCATCGGAGGTAATATTAAAGCACCAAATTTAATCATGGGGCATTGCATTGACAATACCAGCTTAAAATGCAAATGTCCTTGGTGAAATGCACTGTGTCTTTAAAGGAATCTATTGAAAGACCTCAAACTCCCACTGTGCTCTAAGATGAAAACAACCAATCTGCGACTAGAGTTGTCCTTTTCTTAAAAATGGTTATCGCTAAGAAAATGACCATTCCATTATATTGTAAATTGATGGATTCACCAAGTGTGATGTACAGCGAAGTTTTTAATGAATATTCATACAACTTTTTCAAGCCATTAACAAGACTTAAGACAATGAGGTTGCCACTTAGTCCCATTTAGATGGGGTGGGGGGAGGAAGGAGAAAAAACAGCACTTGGAAAAGTTTAACTTTCATGTATCAAACTCCAGGTGCCAGAGTTTGAGGAAAATAACCAATAATAGCCATTTTTTACATATTTGATGGGACTGATTATGCAATGTGCAACTCTAAATGGCTTATAGCACATTGTAGCATGGTTCCATCCCATTGGCTACAGTAGGGTGCAGGCAGATGGATGACAGTGACAGGGAGAGAAGTGCTTTTGCTTAGCCGTGCGTTAAGATGCCATCCAGAAGCTCTGTGCACTGCAGACACTTCATTAGGATGCCAGGATAATGGTAAACTACCACTCAGAGTGACACCCCATTTCCTGCTTACTGAGCGCTCCAACCTCGGCAGATGTCAACAATCTCACAGTGCTACAGAGCAGACCTAACTTTCCAGCCACTTTGACTCCAATTTTTTCCTCCTAACAGTGCCATACATTATGTGCAATATGTAATGGCAAACACCGCCCCGAAAACAAAATCTGCACAGTTTGTTATGACCGGAGTGCTTCATTTTTTTTTTTTCTTTCTTTTAAAAGATGAGGGACAGTGAGTTGGGTAAGAGAATGTGTCCATCAGCTATACTAACCTCAAAATTTCTTGCTATGATTCCATTTGCTTATCAATGCAAAGTGTTAATTGTATGGTGAACTCTGGTTAATAGTAGTTAAACTCTAATCATAGGGGATATGACTGTTTCTTTTAATTAATGTCCGTTCCAAAGGTAAGAGCTTTTGGAATTCTTTTGTTAAAGATTTTAGATTCAGTTTTGGTATACTTCTTAGTTGTCTGCCAAGAAAAGGCTGACTTGAGCATCTGGATGGTATTTCCTCTGCAAATGTATAACTTGAGACCATTCGCACACCTCCTTACCAGCAAGTCAAGCCAAGAGAAACTTTTTCTATGATGTAAAATCCAAAATTCTTTTCATAAAGAACCAAGGTGTGGTTTAGATAGTGAAAAGAAAAAAATCCCCCAAATGGAAAAATAATACTCTGAAATCTATCATTACAATAAAATGATTGATTTGCATTTCGTGATCCTAAGCATCTTCTTAGAAGCTCAAAGGGCCTTGCAAATGGCAGCACTAAAAATAAATATCCTCCTCTCAGGCCTGTTATCATTTCCAGGTAAAGACACAAATGTAAAGAAGAAGCCATGGGCAGAGGTCACACCCCAAGGAAGAATTTGAATGCAAACTTTCAGTGTGATGCCCTCTAAAAAGAACTGATGCAAATCTTGACTTTTGGTTTTGATGGCATCCGGTTGGCAACACCAAACCACTTCTTGAAACTTGTCACTGAATATGCTTGAGGACAAAGAAAATAGACTAGAATTCTTAAAATAAGCTACACAGGGACTGACAGTCAACATAGTGACAAAAATTTAAGAATAATTTACTCGAAGACATATTGGACTTAATTGGAAAATGCCAGTGCTGGAACTGCCTGAGCTATTGAACTATTGAACCAGAGAGTGTGTGCATTTCTGAAAGCAGAGAGAAGCATTCTTATTTTTCTTCAACTGTCTGATTTTAAAAATCAAAACCTCAAAGCCTATGCCAACTAGAAAACTGGGCAGCACTCTCTTTCCTACGTAGCTAATGCTGTTTAGAGTAGGGTGAATGCTTCCCTTCTGCCCCCCTCACCAGTCCCCTCCTCTTCTAAACTGCAGATCAGGACTACTCTTTTAATTGAGATAATTTAAAGACAGTAATTTTCATAAAATAACTGAGAACACTGTAGGTGGAAGGCAGAAAGGATGTCCTGATAATGGCATATATCACCTTGGGAATTACAATTCCATATGTAAAGCATGGGGTGGGGTGTGAAGACTTGTAAAAGTCTTTAGAAATAAATTCTTGGAATTCCAAGGTTTTATGTACTTCATCGTTTAGAGTGCCAGAGAGTCAAGGAATTAGGGCGAGAGAAAATTCAATGTCGGTATAATAAGGTCATAACAGACTGAAGCAAAGGGTAAAAGACGATATGAATAGAACGTTGGATACATTTCTACCTTTTGAGATGAATAAACATAATTTCCAAGAATGTGTGACCTACGAAAACACTCATTTCAGATAAGAGGACAGTGCTCAGATTTTCAGAGCTCTCACAATGACCACTAGACAATTAGGAAACTATTTAGTATCTCTAATAAAATTTGACACAAGGAGTTGAATGAAGAGAATCATAGCAAGTCATCAGAAGAGGACAAGGTAAGATGAAAAGATACTGGGATAAAATGAGGATTTGAGGAAGAACAGTGTGAAAACTAAAAATGTAAAACAAAATTAAGTTTTCCATTAAAGGTCAAATTTTTACTGCAGAAAAATTAGGTCACTGATATGGACAACAAACTAGAGTTTTCCCAGGGTATGGAGACATAGATGAGAAAGAAGACATGTCGAAAGTCAGCGAATTGAGAGATTATTTACAACTTCTAAGTATACTTGAGGAAGAAATCAAATTTTAAAAATATGCAATAATCAAGGACAAAATTAAAGAAAATTCCTCTGACTTAAAAAAAAACTATTTCAGGCTGGGTGTGGTGACTCATGCCTGTAATCCTAGCATGAGCCATCACTCCTAGTGGGAGGCCAAGGTGGGAGGATCTCTTAAGGTCAGGAGTTCAGACCAGCCTGGGCAAGAACAAGACCCCTTCTCTACTAAAAATAGAAAAAATTATCCAGGCATGCCAGTGCATGTCTATAGATCCAGCTACCCAGGAGGCTGAGGCAGGAAGATTATCTGAGCCCAGGAATTTGAGCTTGCAGTGAGCTGTGATGACACCATTGTACTCTAGCCAGGGAGACAGAGTAAGACACTGTCTCAAAAACAAAACAAAACAAATCAAAACAAAACAAAACCAAAACTATTTCAGTCTTGAAAATATCAGCTAAGTTCTAAGAAAATATCATTCAATAGATAAACTATCTTGATATATTCTGGCAAAACTTTTGAATGACAAGGATAGAGCGTTATTCTACAAATATTAATATAAAAACAGGACTAAATAAATAAACATTCAGGTTTCCCTAAGACTTTTCTCAGTAAATCCTAAACAAAACAAAACAAAACAAAGCAGGATCTACTGAGTTTAAAGGAGAATAAATTGTGGCCCTAAAATTGTGTGCACATTCAAAATTGTCTTTTGCATATTAAGATAACAGAAAGATATTCTAATCCATGCAAAAATTTATAATAGCAAAGCTATCTTGAAAAGTTTTCTTCTAGGCTTGTGCAAGTCTACCAAGTGATGAATCAAAATTTATAACTCAAGAGTTGAGACACTATAAGCAAAACTAAGCATCTTCTTTACTTAGTTTGGATCTAAAACTCAGAAGGCCCCATTGGATTATTTCTCTCTGGCTTCCACTTAGCTCTTGGTAACAGGAAATGCCTTTCTTGTGTCCACTTTTCATGGTTCAGGTGAGAGTTCTGGGGGCATGTGACGACTATTTAAGACAATGACTGGTGCTGTTCATTCTAGAGTTTGCTAGAAACCACCATTATTAGAACATCGCGCTAGAGAGATACTAAAGTTTCTTCTTCCCCTCTTAAAAACCAAAGCTGCAGAGAGCAGAAAAATGTTTACTTCTCTTGCTAAGGATCCTTGGAAAACATGCTTTCTGTCTATAACAATTGCGGTGAAAAAAATGATAAAGACTGAAAAATCAAGTAATGATAGGTATTATATGTGAATTTTCCTATGTTACACATGTCTTAAAATTAAGTAGGCCAGGAAAAAAAACAAATGCAGACTAAGCAGGTCAAAAGGAAACACACCCAAAATGTGGTGATAAAATAGTGTTTTTCATTTTTTGTTTCTTTTTACTTTTTGGCAAATTTCTGGTTAACTTCAACAAATATTATTTTAAAAATCTGTACAAAGAAGCAATTTAAAGTAAGTTTGTACAATTGTTTAGACACCATAAAATTACGGTTTTGTTATGCAGTTGATTAAAAAAATTGATAGGAAATATACCAAAATATTAACTTTGATAAGTTATCTTTGAATAGTGGGAGTAGGAATGATTTTTTTTTATTTTTAAAATGTATTTTCCACATTTTTGATAATGAGTTTGTGTTATTTTAATAATAAAAGTAATTCTCTGTGATTGGTAAAATGATAACCTTTAGTTTTGTCTATGCCACACAGAAAGATAAACTGTTTTCACAGATCAAATCATTTCTAGGAAAATCATGTACTAGACTTTCCTCTAGGTATTTCTGTTGCAGTTAATCTTTTATTTAGTGAATATATTTCAGAATCAAGAAAGCAAAGTCTGATTTTGCCACTTTCCTCTCATGGGTGAAAATATTGGCTGCAGGTCCATTTGCAGAGAGAGTACAAAAGATATAAGATGCCACAAGACTATAAATTTGCAATCTCAAGAAGGACCAAGGATCCTGCAGTGCATATATGTAAATATATTCTTGTTTCATGTTCTAATTTCTGGTTCTTCCTCAATCAAATCCTTTCTTTGGGAATTTTATTATCTATTGGACTGAGCCTATGAAGAGTGGAAAATAAAACCTATACACACACTAGCTCATGGATAAGATGCCATAGTAATATTTCTAAGTAAAAAAAATAGACAGCTATTAATTTCAAAATATTTGTGTTTAGATACACATTTCATTCTCCTGCCTGGGCCTTTAACCCATATCAATTTGTCTTGTCTTTTGGAAAATAGAGCCAGTAAAGTTTTCTCTACTTATAGAGAAAAGTATCAAAATGAGGTGGTTATCCAGGTAATTTGTATCCTTAAACTTCAATTTTGCCTCAGTTGTTCCACATGTATTAGATGCTCAATGAATACCTCTTGATTAAATTATGCAGACAATTGACTCGGTTCTTCAGTATACCTTACATGCATAGGGAGATGATAAATTATTCTTTAGAGTTAACATTAATAGCTAGCTCCCAGTTCTACTAAGCAGGAATACAGGGAACCAAAACTTAAATATTCTGAATTCAGAAGTTGTTGGATACAAGCAAAAATTAATTTTGTTGGCTTTATTTTTAGTTAAAATTGGCGTTTGGTTTGTATAGACCACTAATTTGAAACAGTGGGAGGCCAGTGTATCTGAAATATTTAAGAGAGCCCCCTGTTGGTTAATCTTAGAAATGTCTTCTGATTCCTTTCTGCCCTCCAGATGACCAGAAACATATACTTAAACATACAAAATTGGCCATGTGATTAAAAGTGATTTGGGATGGGGCAAAGTCAGACCCCATATTTCATCAATAGCATTTTCAAAATAAGATGTTTTCAGAAAAAGTCATATAATTTTCAGTTTTAAAGGATATTAAAAGATAATATTGATCTTCAAGAAATGTAAGCAACATGGGAAATGTTTTAAACACAATTAGACTAAAAAGTAAATTTGTGTATATTACAATGGGATTCCTTAAAAAGGCTGGAAGTGATTGCTATCTTGAGAGACCAGTGCTTTGCAAGGGCTCTTCTGTTCTTTCTAATATCAATTTCTGGCTGAATTGGAAAAGAGAATAAAGTTATTTTCTCGTGCAATCAAGCAACAGCCCCTTTTCACTGGTAGACATATTCCAGGACTTTAGAAATAATAAAAAAAATAACAATAAAGGATGCAAATGTTATTCTTTTCCAGCTAACAATTTTTTTTTAAAAAAAGTAAACATCAGCTTCTCAAGGGAGATTTCGATTTGAAGACTGTTTATTATATCATTTGAATAGGACTAGACCTGGCCTTTTGACTTTGAACCACTACCAAATTTCAGGCTGTGAGGAAATTGTTCTACATTTCCTGACAAATTGAGTTAAGCAGACATTAAGTGGGCTTTAAGAAAACAAATGGCCATCTTTATCACAGGTGGACACTGATGGCTTAATGGGGCCTGGGCTGATTGTATCACTTCTAATGGCTTGACGGGAAGCATTAGGGTTTTTGCATAAAGAACTGGCATTGCGAACCCTGCTAACACAGACCTGTCAAGCGCTCTGTATCCCTTTGTGCACGGAAGCAGATGTTTGTATGTATACTATGAACTGGCATTAGAGCAAGCGACAGATGCCTGTATGAATGCCAGGTTTGTGAATTTTTACAGCAGGAGCATGTTCTGAGGAAGTGCAGCCCTGCCCTCTATCATAGGTAATTCCCAGTGGAACTTGCTAAATCCCAGCTATGTTTTCATTATTTGGCTTTCCTAGCAACTGGATGAGTGTGTCTATCCTGAAAATGCAAGATGAGAGCCCTACCGAATTCTTACAGATTTGCAAATAGCTCAGCTATGTTTTGGACTTTCCAGGCAGTACTTTTGCACTGTAATCGCAACCAACTCGCTCAGAGGAGCGGGTGGTATTACAGCTCTCTAATTAAAACTTACTTCAATGTTTATCTGCCAGGCCTCCCCCATGGTCTCCCTACATTCCCACCTCCACTCCCGAGGAAATGCGACTTCGGTGTGGAGGTTTTTCTTTCCTGCAACATTCAAAACTTACACTCTAGTTGTCTGTCAACAATAGAAACAGGTAGCTTGCAGTCCATTAAACAAACACAGTGCCCCCCTCACTTTTATTTGACATTTTATTTGGCTGTGACAAATGAGCAGCAGTTGGATTATAACATAATTTGTCTTGTCTTTATTACCAGCACAAAGGACACCATTCATTAATTATTCTGCCGTTGCAGCTTAACACTGACTGGAAAGGTCTCTCTTCGGACAGATGGCGGGGACGATGTTATTTATATCAATCAGCCAAAATCCTCAACAAGGATTACTGTTCCTGAGACTACAATGATTTATTTCTTTTTACCTCACCCTCCCTCAACCCCTTCTGCTTTCAGAGATTTCTCTATAAAAACGAAATTTGATGGGAATCTTAAAGCAAAGCCATATTTAACCTGTTAGCTTGCAAAACAACATGCATGCTACATCAGTTTAACTGCATGACATTAGCTGCATATTTTTAAAACTGCTCAGGGTTTTTTGATCTTCCATTCTAGAGCGAAAGATTAACTGAAGGTCTCAGGGCAGCAAGTTCAGCAGAAGTTTGCCTCTTCTGTGACATTGTATTGCTGTGGCCCAAGGGACCCCCCCAATAAGGATATTGTGCTGTTGAGATTTTTTTTGTCTCTGCTGAGATGAGATGATCCACCCTATTTCAAAGTCCAGAAGACTTTCTGTAAGATCAGCTGGGATATTTGGCCAAAATAAAAATAACACCTAAAACCAAAAAAAAAAAAAAAAAAAAAACCAGAAATACCTTTATCCCCTGTCTAAACCGGGATCAAATCAAACAAATGAAGAATGTTTTTTGGTTTCTTCTGGACCCATATTTTTATTCAGTGTCAGGTGGTTGCTGGGGTGGGAGTGGGTAGTGGGTGATTCACCTTGTTTGTTTTGTATTGTTAATGATTCTGTCCAATATATGCTGATCAAGCACTAATAAAAGACTAGACTGAACCCAGATGCGACATTCTTCTACACATCTTTCAATAGTGCTTCTGAGATGTGGCCATTTCTCCAATTAAAATCTTTAGGAGAGAAGTGTCTGCAAAAAAGTGTGCAGATTATTGAGGCTAAGGCACTGGAAGTTTTTTTCTTTAAGTTTTCTGCTTCAATATAATAAAGAAAATAATGTACTAAGTTTTTTGTCTTCAGAAATTATTGGTATAACCTTGCTATCCTGATTAGTTTGCAAATATTAAAAGTCCCATCAAGACAAATATCAGCAACATGCAAATACCCTTGCAGGTTGTGATTAAGATTTTAAATGTATCCTTTTGCTTTTAGTTAATGAAAAACAAAGTCTTGGAGGATCTAAGTTGTAATTTATTAAACATGAAAGGCTCCTTGATGAAATATAGAAATGAGATATATTTTGCATTTCAAAGATTTAAGCTGACAACTTACTTGCATGCAAATAAGAGCAAGATTTGTAAAAATATTTGAAAAGAAATTATTCCTGAATGTACTTATTACAATAATGTGGCATGTAGATAAGAGAAACACACAGCATTAAAAGACATTCATTTCTCCAAAGTCTTAAAATTAGCTTCTTTCTGCCATTGTGTATTAATGTTCTTCTTCAGGAATGCAGCATATTAAAGAACTGAACAGAATTAGTAATAAATTTGTTAATTACAAATTTAAGCAACACAACTGTGTTGTTTTCCCAATATGTTTTTTTTTTCAAAAGCAGAATTGCTAATGCATTTTAATCATTTATGTATAAACATTTGAGGATAAAATATTCTGAAGTTTATCAATTTCAAGAGCTGTTTATTTGCTAGCAAAATAGGCCATGTTATACAACATATATCTTATCATTTTTGCTCATCAAATCCCCATTTGCTGAATGCAAATTTCCCTGGTCTAAGTGCTCTTGCACCTCAATTTAAATGAATAATAGGATCGACTCTATTAAAATCAGTTTAAGGTTGCCATGGGTGACATATCAGTAGGGTTAAAATGAGAAAAAAAGGTCACAGAATCAGTCCTTACAACCTGTTTTTTATCATAATGAAGCATATGTAAGACTCGACGAAGGCTTAAATAACAATATGTCACTTAGGCAATACTTTAGTTTGTGGGTCTTCTTTAAAAAATCTTTTTTAAACCACAATATATTCCAAACAAAATAAACGTAAAATTATAGTGCCATCAATAACTCCGGGAATGTATTCAGTTGCATTGAAAATTAGAGAGTAAGCTCTTGTGCTATTACACCAGACTGGCAGATTGTGGATTTGTAAAAATAACAGAGAACTCCTCAAAAACAGGAGTAGGTACTTTTGCTGCAGTAAATTTCTTCCTACAGGGATCCAGCTAGGTGTTATAACCAAATTAACAAAGTATATAAAAAGTATATTCAAATACTTCATCTGAGAAAAATTTTGTGTCCTCTACTAATGAGATTTGAAGGATTATTCATGTAGTTATTGGTTAAGTACTGAAATACCAGCACCAGACATGAAACATATCCTAGAGCAAAGCTTTTGGTCATAGTTTTAGGCTCTTGAAAGCTGAAGAAGCAAGACTTGGGGGCTGCTGAAATATATATACACACATACGTACGTATATACATATATATGTGTATATCTATATGATCATGTTTTTGAATCTTCACATTTTTAAAGTCAATTCTATTTTTTTAAAGTCATACTCTTAATGCTGATTTTTATATTATTTATGATTCTCGTTTGGATTTCACAGAATCACTTTTTGTTACAGTGTTATATTTCCTCTTTTTTTAAAACCTGCAATAAAAGGGGAAAAAAAAATCTCCTTATTTGCTAAGGTTACAGTGTTAGTTTAATTTTCATAGAAGCGGTGGAATATTTTGAAGTGAGTAACATTTACCAAGTCATTAGTTTTATGCAAACTAGGAAGGAAGATGAAAGAAAAAAAATTATCAATTATTTATAGATTGTTAAAATGTATCTTAGTGCACTGCTACTGTATAGAAATGACAATTAGCCAAACTTACCTTCTTTAATTAATAATGCATACATTATGCTCTTTGGGCAACTAATCACCAGCTCTACAAATTCGTTTGACACTGTTGAAGATACCTATCACATGGGTTAAAAAAAGAACAATGCTCTACCAGCTGCAGCCAACTTTCAGCCTTCTAGCAATGCTTAAAATGCTGCAGCAGTTCCAGGGAGCAAAATGGTGGTCCTTTAGCTGCTTGACACAACGAATATGGCACCACGCTGCAGAGTGCTGCCTGCCATGCCTTCGCACCAAAGAATACACTCTTTATCTTAAATTGCTTGCTTTGAGATGAAAACCCTGAATCTCTATCTCCTAAAATTCTTGCAGGTAAATTGGTTGTTCCTGTTGCCTTAAAGCTGCATTTACCATATTTTCTGAACTAAAATAGGAACATATATATGGTTGGATAATAGGAAGGACTATTTGGAAACTGAACAATTACAGCGAATCTGGGATGAATGGGCACCATGCTTGCCACAGAAAATTCCAATCAAACCTGTGATGGCAGCATTTTGTTGCCACGAATCTCCCAAATCTATTTTTAATAAAACAGAAGCATCTATCTGGAATATTTTTAGGACTGAAAGGAAAAGTCAAGATGAATTTTCAAAGAAATGTGCCTGCCTCTGAATCTCTCCATACTCTAAGGATCACAAACCCAGTCTCCTCATTTTACCCATAATCTAAAGGCAACTACTGGAAAGTTTGCAAAAGTTTCATGTATGCTAAATTATCATAAAGGCCCAGGCGTTCTATTTCTCAGAGGTCAGTAAAGCAAACTATCATATTAAGCTGTATATTCAAGTGGTCAACAAGCCAACTGACATTGGGACCAGGTAGATACTCAGCTGTCACTGATTTCCCCCTAGAGGCACACACACCACAATGAGGTAGCAGCTTGGAGCGTTTGGAAGGAGAAAAGAGACTGGTGCCGCTCCCTCACATATGGTGTTTAACAGACTACACTTCCCATTTGCTCCTCCGAAAGGTGTGCATTTTCAAGGGATAATGCCAAGTGTTCTTTGTGCTATGGTGTCTTTGCATTGAAAGGTGATGTGTCTGACACATTTTGGCAGGCTACTGTGAAGAGGTTTAGAATTTTCTACTGACTTTCACTAAGACTTACCAGAATAAGATTGTACCTCATCAAAGGTAGTAATCTGTCTTTTGGGGGGATAGGATCATAGTTCCGGAGTGAACTGAGAAGCAAGGATTTTTATTGAGATTCCTCACTATTTTACCCTGTAAAATTTGTTTTGTTGCTTTTTATGTAAATACATCCTGACTAGTGGATCTACCACCTAAGCAGGTTTATCATTTCATTTTATGTAGATTTTGAATTAGAGCTTTGAAATGTGTGTAAAACTCAAATGTGTCTTTCTGGTGAAAGCCTCTCCCTTTTTTCAGCTGTTTTAAATGAAATGCAGAATAAGAGTCAGGATAAATGCAAGGGGCATAGAAGCCTGAGAGAAGAACCAATTCTACATGTAAACTGAAGAAAATCTTCATTTCTCTCCTGAACATTGGGTATCTCCCCACCCACCATTTAGAAGGATTTCTGTGAGTCTTTTGTGAAAGATTGCTCTCATTTATTTAACTCATGCCACATGGCTTAGCTTCATAACCAGGATAGGGTTTCTGGAGATTAAAAAAAAATCTATTTTGTATCTATGGAAATACCAAGCTGGAATTTAAGCTACAATTGCTGTGGGTTTTCCACATTATGGTATAAAATTGCTGGATTTATTAATGCTGGGCATATTTCAACTACTCCATATTTTGCCCTGGTCAATGGTTACCTGTCAAAATGTAGAACAATTTTTCAAAGATATTCTGTGCCACAGAGAAAAATAATGTGTGGATTTTTTCCATGTTTTTGTTTGTTATAAGCAGAGTATTTGCAATAATTTATGGAAAGTCTTGGAATTATAAATATTAAGGCATTGCCAAATGATTTAACTACCCCTCCATGGCAAGTTGTCTTTAAACACTAACATTTTTTTCCTTTCTTTTTTTTTTTTTATCATTTACTTGTGGACCAGAAACACTTGCAGGCTCTTGCCCCTGGCCTTCTGTGAGAATGTTAGTTAGCAATGCTCATAAAAACTCAATTCATCAATGTGAACATAATTTGCTATGAACAGAAAGCTCACAAAAGGGTGAATTTGTCAGATAGACAGGTGGCCTGAGATCTCTCCCTGATACTGAATGATATGAATAATAGATTCTGGTAAATGTATGCCAAGACTTGAGCTGTAAACACAGCTGCCTCCATTCCCTTCCAGAAAAACAGCTTCGAGGACGAAAGCACAGGAACCACGGTTCCACCTGAGGACCTAAGCTTGTACACACACATACACACACACAAACACACACAAACACACACCCTCATTCAAGAAATAAACAACCTCCATAAAAAAGGACAGAGTTAGAGGAATCTTCATGCTTTTTCCTTTCTGTGACAAAAACATTTTAAAGCTATCCTGGTCAGAAGAGACTAGACAGAGAAAAAAAAAGAAGAGAAAGGAAGTAGATTTTCCTAATGGTTCTGGTTCCACATTATTCACGTGTCTTATTTTATAAAATACACAAATCAACAGAGCTAATAAACTTTGCAATATTATAAGTCCTGTTTTATAATGAGCAAAAATAAGAGAGCAGGTTGACTCTACGCAGAAGCACTGTGCTTGAAATCATTCTAGTAATTCATGGCTATTTGTCTTATGGGTTATTAAGTATTTATTAAGGTTCAAATGTAATGTAGCCTTTTCTCCAATTTACTCTGACCTTTAAAAATCTGTTTTGCAAATTGTTTTCCAGGTAATGCACAAACCCACTTAAGAGCCAAATCCCAGGATTTTAGAAGATTCTGGTTGAGAGCAGCATATATTTTTTTAGTCTTTATAAATACTGGTGAATATAGGTTGAACTATTCTTATAACATTTATGATTGACTTCTCTCGTCAACTGGCAAAACCATTGGATAAGACTTTCTTACTTAATACAGTAAAGCAGTGTTTCTTAAAGTAGAATATATATATATTATTGGTGGTACAAGAGACAAATTTAATGGTTACGTATTTATTTTAATGTGTATTAGAAAAGCATAAGTGACACTTAAAATGTACGCTTTCATTTTAGGATTAAGCTAAATATATTTAAGTATAAAAATAATTTGATTTTAGGAAAAAATAGTTAACATTGATATTACTGAAAATACAATCAGTGAAGTTAGCATGCAGATCAATGAAGTTTGGGAAACTGATAACCTCTTTCCAATTATCTGAATCACATAAAGGATCTTATCAAAAGTGCTTAGGATCATAAAGCCACAGAATATAGCATAGTGGCATTTTTAGAGTTGGAGTAGACAGACTTTGGGAAACATTCTGTCCTATTTTCTAATTTTATGGGTGTAAAAGCTATGATGTAGTGGAACCAAGTGAACTGACCAAGTCTCCTATCTAGCTATGGGCAAAGCTGAAATTAGAAACCAGGGCTTCTCACAGGCCAGTGCTCTCTGTTGTAAGGAAGAAAGGGACAGGCTCAGTTGGAAATCTCAGCATTACTTCCCATTCACTCACATTTCTAGAAGCAATACTGAATATTCCCCTCTAAGGAAGGCTTTCTTCTTGACTCTTTATTGACATGAAAATTGCTAAAACTACTTACTAGTATTTATTTTGGCTTTCCCAACATGTATACTCTGAACAGAAGTCAAGTTTGGCTTAATAGAAAACAAGGCTCTCTAATATAAAAGTGTAAACAGAGGTAAACATATCCTTTCTCTATTGAATTTTAATAAGAATGCATCTCTTCCTCTCTTTTTTTCACATAACTTTCTGCTTTTTATTGTGTATCAGCTGTGCACGTTGCCTTTTCCCTACCAACCTGGTAGAACTTTACATGCAGGAACTATGTCTTAGTTATCGCTGATTTTTTTTTTTTTTTTTAATTTCTTAGCTCAGTGTCTTGCACATTGTAAGTACTTGATAACTGTTCATTACATGAAGGCATAAATGAATTCAATTTCTCAAATCCCTGTTAACATTGTCTGACCTGTGGTTCCATTAAATGTAAAGGTTATTCCATCCAGTCCAACCAAATCCAACCCATCAAATATTTAAAACCTTTACCAAGCACTTGATCTAAATTAAAGAATGTTCTAGGTGCTATGGGTGACAGAGATGAGTAAGCAGTTTTTAGCCTTTTAGCCACATCATCTAGCAAGGGTAATATGATATGGACACAGTTAAAATGCAAGGCACAGCAAAGTGATACAAATCTCTATGGGGATCTGAGGAAGGAAAATATCATATCTATCTGGGAGAATACAGAAACATTACATCGAAAACGGGGGTGAGGGTTCCAATAACCAAGCAGCTTTGCTCTATTCCCTATACCAGTGTCTAATAAATGAAGCACTCATGGTTTACCCATTGATTCTGGTATCCAAACTCACGATTCAGTTAGTAGATGCACCGACCATGTATTCTACAACTTGGTATTCACAACACATAAATCCCTGAGCAGGTTCATGAGGTTTGAATTTTCTATTTCATCTCTTTTGCTTTAAGCCTAACAGGTACTGTGAGTTTCCACCATTTTCTTGCTTTAAGCCTAATTAACTGGTACTCTGGGTGAACATTAGAATTACTGGAACCATGAAGATTCGTAACACAATGAATGCGCTGACTACTGGAATCACATACATTTGAAACATGAAAACACATATTGAAATGTACCATACATGGTTTTTCAATCACTTTCCTGTTTTTCTTAAAGTATTAATAGAAGTAAAATTGAGCTAAAATTCATAGAGTGAAATGTACAAATCTTAAGTATACAATTTAATCATAAGCATACTTCATTTTATTACTCTTTGCAGACATTGAGTTTTTTACAAATTGAATTTTTGAACAAGTGCATCAGTGTCAATTTGCAACAGTGTGTGCTCACTTTGTGTGTGTGTGTTGCATTTTGGTAATTCTTGCAATATTTCAAAATTTAAAATTATTATTATATCTGCTATGGTGATCTGTGATCAGTATTCTTTGATGTTACTGTTCTACTTGTTTTTGGGCTCCACGAACTTCATCCATGTAAGGCAGCAAATTTAATTGATCAATGTTTCGTTACTGCTTCACTATCTGGCTATTCCCTGTCTCACTCTCAGTCCTTGGGCCTCCCTATTCCCTGAGACATAACAATATTAAAATTAGGCCATTTATAACCCTCCATACAATGGCCTCTAAGTGTTCAAGTGAAAGAAAGAGTTGCATGTCTTTCAGTTTAAAACAAAAGCTAGAAATGAGTAAGCTTAGTGAAGAAGGCATGTCAAAACCCAACACAGGCCAATAGCTAGGGCTCTTGTGCCAAACACTTAGCCAAAGTGTGAATGCAAAGGAAAAGTTCTTGAAAGGAAATTAAAGTGCTACTTCAATGAATATATGAATGATAAGAAAGCAAAACAGCCTTCTTGCTGATATGGAGAAAGTTTTAGTGGTCTGGATAGAAGATCAAACCAGCCACAACATTCCCTGAAGCCAAAGCCTAATCCAGAGCAAGGCCCCAACTCTCTTTAATTTTATGAAACCTGAGAGAGGTTAAAAAGCTGCAGAAGAAAAGTTTGAAGCTAGTAAAGGTTGATTCATGAGGAAAGAAGCTATCTCTACAACATAAAAAAGCGCAAGGTGAAGCAGCAAGTACTAACGTAGAAGCTGCAGCAAGTTATCCAGAAGATCTAGCTAAGATTCTTGATGAAGGTGGCTACACTAAACAACAGATTTTCACTGGAGACAAAGCAGCCTTATGTTTGAAGAAGATGCCATGTGGGACTTTCATAGCTCAAGAAAATAAGTCAATGCCTGGCTTCAAAGCTTCAAAGGACAGGCTGACTCTATTGTTAGGGGCTAGTTCATCTGGCTTCTTTAAGTTGACCAATGCTCATTGATGATTCTGAAAATCCTAGGGTCCTTAAGAATAATAGTACATCTACCCTACCTGTGCTTTATAAATGAAACAAATACAGCCTGGATGACAGCATGTCTGTTTACATCATGGTTTACTGAATATTTGGAAACCAATATTTAGAAGTACTTCAAAGGAAAAAAGATTCCTTTTAAAAGATCACTGCTACTTGACAATACACTTGGTCACCCGAGAGCTCTTATGGAGATGTACAAGGAAACTAATGTTGTTTTTATGCCTGCTAACACAACATTCATTCTGCAGCCCATGGATTAAGGAGTCATTTTGACTTTTGAGTCTTGTTTAAGAAATATATTTTTTAAGGCTATAGATAATGATTCCCTTGAAGGATATGGGAAAAGTAAACTGAAAACTTCTGGAAAAGGTTCACCATGGTAGATGCCATTAAGAACTTTTGTTATTCAGAGTAGGAGGTCAAGATATCAACATTAACAGGAGTTTGGAAGAGGTTGATTCCAACCTTCATGGATGACTTTGAGGGGTTCAAGACTTCAGTGGAGGAAGTAACTGCAGATATGGTGGAAATAGCAAGAGAACTAGAATTAGAAGTGGAGCCTGAGGATGTGACTGAATTGCTGCAATCTCTTGATACAACTTTAACAGATGAGAAGTTGCTCCTTTTTAATGAGCAAAGAACATGGTTTCTCGAGATAGAATTTCCTCCTGGTGAAGACGCTGTGAACATTGTTGAAATAACAATAAAGAATTTAGAATATTATATAAATTTAGTTGGTAAAGCAGTAGCAGGGTTTGAGAGGACTGACTCTAATTTTGAAAGAAGTTCTACTGTGGGCAAAATGGTATCAAACAGCAGTGGGTGCTACAGAGAAATCTTTCCTAAAATGAAGAGTCAATTGATGCAGCAAACTTCACTTTTGTCTTATTTTAAGGAATTGCCACTGCCACTCCTTCCTTTAGCAACCACCACCTGATTAGTCAGCAGCCATCAACATTGAGGCAAGACCCCTCACCAGCAAAAAGATGGTGACTTGCTGAAGGCTCAGATAATCGTTAGCATTTTTAACAATAATGTATTTTTAATTAAAAATAAAATTTTAATTTATTAAATTTATATACTTTTAAAAAAGATAATGCTATTGCACACTTAATATACTACAGTATAGTATAAACATAACTTTTATATGCACTCAAAACCAAAATATTTGTGTGACTCACTTTATTGCATTATTTGCTTTATTGGGGTAGTCTGGAACCAAACCTGCAATTTCTCTGAGTTATGCCTATAGTTTTGACAAATATACGCCCTCACATAACCAGCACTAGTTGAGTTATAGGACATTTTTCTTATCCTGAAATTTCCCTCACACACTTTCCAGCACATCTTTTTATTGATAAATATTTTTATTGCTCTTGTGCATATAATTGGGAGGAGGATTTGGGGGTCATAGGTTAGGAGTATGTTCAATTTTAAAGAAACTGACTAATGTTTTCCCAAAATGATTGTACTGTTTTACACTCCCACCGGTAATGTACAAGAGTTCCAGTTGCTTACTATTTTTACCAATATTTGGTGTTAATTGTCATTTTAATTGTAGTCATTTTGATGGGTTTAAAGTAATATCCCACTGTGGTTTTAATGTGCTATCCCCTGATGAATTTCAAGGTCAAGAAACTTTTCATGTTTTCATGTGTTCATTGGCCATTTGTATATCTTCTTTTGTTAAAGTCTGTTCAATTCTTTTCCCCATTTTTATAGGGTTGTTTGACTTCTTATTGATTTGTAGGTGTTGTTTATATATAGGTATACAGATACAAGGCCTTGATCAGATATTTGTGTTATAAATATTTTCTCCCAATATATGGCTTGCATTTTCATTTTCTTAATGGTAACTTTTGTACAATTCAATTTATATTTTTATTTTAAGGTTATTTTATTGCTTTTTATGTCCTGGATAAAAAAAAATCTTTGCCTCCTTCCCAGGTCTCACAGGTATCTACAACATTTGTTTCTGGAAGCTACACAGACCTGAATGTTACTTTTATATCATCTTAAATTAATTTTTGTTATGTTGTGAGGCAGGAATCAAGGCTTGTTTATTTCATTTTCTTACCAATACTGAACCTTCCCTACCCTGCAGCATCAGAGCGTGTCCAGGTTGAAAGCTGGAATAATCATGGGGCTCATCTCATGTGGTTTCTTTTTAAAAATTTTTCAAAATCGATAATATTTAATGCCCCTTATATTTTGTCCAATTGTATAACTGTTTAGAGTAGGAGGGAAAGTTCATTAGCAGTTATTCTATTACGGAGAGAAGCAAACATTCTTTTTCTGATTTTTTTTTTTAACTCAACTATTCAGTAATTCTTGAAAGAACAGTAATGCAACATTGCTGTCTAATAACTTCTTGATCTTTCCATTTATTCAAACTAAAGTTTCAGTCAACTCTAAATTATGTGTTTTACCCTTGTTTTTGGATATCTCTATTACAGGCAAAGCAAAGAACGTAGAAATTAATTTTACTGAACTCATTTGCAGACTGGACCATTAGAGGTTAGCATGGCAAGTGAAGGAAGGCCCGGTCTCATATTGTTCTGCATTCTCAGCCCAGCATTTCCTTCATTTACATGAATCAGTGGGTCTGATTCATGTAATCAGTGTAATATAAGGGTTCTGGCCCTTTTTGATTAAATTGAACTGGTTTAATGCAAGTGCACAGTTTTGCTCGATTTTGAAATCAACCAATACTAAATCTATCATGTAATATCTGTAGTGATCTCCATCAGTTAACTGAAACACCACTGGAGTCTTCTAATATATGTATATGGGGGATTTGTCTCATATTTGGGCTCTTTATATCCATCACTGGTGATAGTTCCCCATATTTGAACAATGAGCCACTTTATGGGTTTTATCTGTCATTCATATGTGTTTTTATGCCCCACTTTGATTTTTGATCTGAAAACATCAGGTTACACTGAAGTCAATCTCAGATAAGTCTGCATTAAACTGCATTTCAACATTTTTGTTCTACCAGACCCAAATGACTCTATCAATTCCTTATACCTCCCCTGAAATGAAAATCTATCAATTTGTTCCAAATAATGTAATTCATCTCCCTCTATGTAGATAAAATATTCCTTTTATTAAAGCAGACATAGCATGGCCTGTTACAATTACTGATACGTTACTAAAATTATTAATAATGGGCTCTTCATAGCACCAAGTGTACATTATTTGCCTGCAGTATACATAAAAACTTATGGAAAGTTCCTATCCTGCAGACTTGAATAGATCAATAATGATAATTCCTCTATCTTCAGTTGATAGTGTAAGAGGAGAGTGTAGGCCTGAATTCACATTAAGAGACTGTTATGAATCGACCTATATGAATATGCTACATTTTATTTAAAGAAATGCATAAAGAAAATCAAAAGCTTTCCAAATAAAGTGTTGTGTTAAAAGACAGTTGAATATGCTGCATAATTAATTCTTTAAAGATTACATAAAGATGAGGATAAGTGACAGTATCTAGATTTCATGGAACTACCTCCAGCAAAACAAACTGAAGGCACAGATATATGTCGTTTTTCATGTTCAATAATAATGATCCAACTATAGATCATTCCTAGAATAAACTATGTAACTTTTTTGCCACCATTGGTTTAATTGGACACCTATAAATGTGTTATTTGCTTAATCACTCCCCAAATTTTGCTAGGACAAAATAATTAATAATCTAAATAATCTCATTAAAGTTGTCCACAAACGTGAAGTTCTTTAGTCAAATCGTAACCCCTCACTTTTCTTACTAAAGGCAAATTGTCTCCTAAATCAAGAATGATGCACTCTCACTACTACCCTGATATGTCAAAAAGAGCCATTTCTAATGACATTCTAAGGAGCTGCTCTTTCAGGTGGCTACTCAAGTAGAAATATTCAGAGCACTATACATGCATACCTAGAAGCAAATTTCCCACTGATATAAAGAAACTGGTTAATAAAGCCTAACTTTTGAACCACTGAACCAAAATAATAGTTTTGCAAAAGGACCCTTCAAAACACAACCTAAAGCTGCTTCTTCACTGCTTTATATTACATGAACACTGTTCATAGTTATGTTCAATTATTGTTCAACCAATAACATAGACTATGTTATTTAGCTTTCTGACACATCATTTTCTCAGTAGGTATGCCATTAGCACACTGCTCTCAAAGAAAATATAGTTGTAGAAAAGAGGTAGTGTAGTGAAAGCCAGAAGAACAAATGAGTGTTCCTGAGATTTCTTTTTCAGTAATTTCTGCCACTGGCTTCCTTTGGCCTGGACCTGATGTTCTACATCCATTAACTTACTCTGTTTAGTGCATCAATTTACTTGCTGATTAAACAGACGTAAGGTGTTCAGGTTTGGAAACGTGCAGTATGCAAAGCAATTATTTTTCTCAAAATATGTACTTAAAAATGATTTTCTATATGAAATACAGTTTCCCTGTAGATTTGCTAGCTCAGGGCCAGTCCTGCTACCTGAGGGGACCTGATGATGGAACAAGAGACAATGGGGAGTTTGGTTGATGTTACGGTGGCATGAGAAATTCTGTCTATGGTTACAGGGTGGATTTGAATAGTGATGTGTTCACCCCTGCCAGCCGACAGCACAAAGTGCAGGATGCCCACAGAGGTTTTGGTCTCCAGAGACCTATTGTGTCTCTCACTCCCTGCAAAGTGTTGAAACTATGGAACTTGGGGTGTGCCTCTGTGAGGAATGGTGAGGGTGGGCAGTAATGCACTCATGCAGATGCTTGATCTTCTGTGTCCTTTGAGCTGCCATTTTGCTGGGTAAAAGTCTGGATCATCAGTCTCACTGATCGTCAAACCCAGATTTTGTCATCTGGCCTGACTTTTAGTATAAGATATGATATATTTTATGCAGGAAATATGTTGACACCAAGAGGAAATACAATAGAACTAGAAAACCAGAGAAAGAGGTGAAGTCATTGCTTTTGAGGGACAAAAATATAAGTGGATGATGTAAATAAAGGAGGCTGGAATGAGGTCTGGAGCAGAGGTGGGGTTTGCTCTAAGGACTTTGAGAAGCAGCAAGAGCCTTTTTATGTGGAGCCTCACTCTAGAGTTTGTAAGTCTCTTCTGTCCCTTACATGGGACTTCATGGATTGCCACCTTGGGGCTCAGTTTCTCCCTGGTGTCCAAAGTCTGCCCTGACATTAAGCAGTGGTGAGTACTAGTCGACATGCCTTGCATATGTGACCTGAACAGCATGTCACCTTTGCTGCTTGTCTCAGCCTAAACCTAACTTCAGTGTGATACACAGGACTTTCACTGGTCCCCCTTTGCCTGCATCTTTTGGGTTGGTGCTCAGATCAGATATATCCTGGGTCCCCATAATACTAGGTCCCTATATCTTATGGTCTTCTCCCTGTCCTTCAGGTCTGAAAACTGTCTGATATTCCCAGATCTACAGAGTTCCCTGAGGCAAGTGTTTTTCTGGAATATATAGAAATACATATACATACACATATATACATGATATAACTGCTAGGATCTGAATGTTTGTGTTCCCTCAAAATTCATATGTTGAAACCCAATCACCAAGGTGATGATATTAGGAAGTGGGGACTTTGGGGAGGTAATTAGGTAATGGGATTTGTCCCCTTATAAAAGAGGCTCCAGAGAGCTGCCTTACCCCTTCCACCATGTGAGGACACAGCTAGAAGGCACCAAATATGAACTATGAAATGTGTCTTGAATCTGCCATTTTAGAAATCACAAACTGAATCTGCTAGCACCTTGATTGTGGACTTCTTGGTCTCCAAAACTGTGAGAAATAAGTTTCTGTTGTTTATGAGCTATCCAGTCTTTGTCATTTTCTTAAAGCATCCCAAATGGATAATATAATATTAGCTAATAACCTAAACTTGGATTCATCCTTATAGCTCTATCTGATATACATATTCTGATAGAGTCTGAAGTCCTGCTGGACTAAAGCCTGTGCAGAAGAGGTTAAGTCTTTGGACCACAGAATCAAGGAGACCTGGATGTAAGTCTAGGGTCTGTTAGTCACTAGTGGTCTGATCTTGGACAAACTTTGTAACCTCTCCAAGTCTTAGTTTCCTCATTCATAAAGCAAGAGAGTGAAACATGCCTCATCATGCTGATCAAGATATGTTAATTTTATAAAAAGCCTTTAGCACAGTTTGGACATATAGTAGTGTTCAAAAAATCATGGCTATTTCTATCATTACCTTTTGAAATTTCCCTATGGTACCTACACTTGTGTCTGTTCTTTAAATGTTTGACCCATGACATGGTAGGTTTAGTTTGTTCCTTCATTCACGCAACCTACTATATTCTAAGCACTGTTCCAGGTATTAGTTCTGTCTGTCTTTCTCTCACTGAGTTCCATCTGGTATAGGTAACTGATTCATGTTTGACTCTACCCCAAAATAGGAAACATCAGAGAGGAAATATAGAAGGTATATCTAAGGAAGCTGGCTTTGACACCACACTGCCTAGGTTTGGATGACAGTCCTTCTACTGAATAGCTGAAAAAAGTAAAATAATTTTTCTATATCTGAATTTTTCTTACCTGAAAAATACAGCTAATAATAATAATAGTTCCTACCTCCTAGGGTGGCTGTAGAGCTTAAATTGACACTTTTAGTGTGCTTAGATTAGTACTTGGCACATAAATGTGCAATAAATGTTAGCTACAATTAAATTTTTAAGGTCTAAGTTCAGGGATATGAGACCTGATAAAAATTTAAACTTTCAACTTGGTTACCAAGTCCAATATCCAAAACAATTAAAATTCTGATTCTTTTATAGAGAGAAGACTATTATTTTTAAATTATATTTTATTGCCATATGAATTTAATTGTTCTCTCATCCCTCATCTTTGGGAAGTGCTACTGGGAACCAAGTTGTCTACTGTGAACTTCAATAATTCTGTGGCCTGTAGCCTTGATTTTATGGGGAATTCTTGAAGAGTTTCATTGGGACTGTCTATGTATTCAGCTTCAATGGAAAGTTCAAATTACTCATCAAAGGATTGCAATAAGGGGGACTTGAACCACAGTATATCAGAACTCCTGGCCTCTCTAAGACAAAAATAACTGACAGATGAACTGCAGAAAAAAGAAATGGGGTGACTTATTCAGAGTGAGACGGTCATGTAGGTTGCACAAAAACGAAGAGTCAGAGTACAGGCTTGTCAAACAGCTAATTGCGCCTGCAAACAAAGGACATAGTTTAAGGCATGGGGTTTTAGAAAGGAATGCTGGTCTCTCGTTTGTCTTTTCAGCTGGATCTGCATACATGGGTAATATCTCCACAATTGACGATGTCATCTTTGAATAGGGAGGAATACAGACTCACACAGAGCTTGCACCAGGGAGATTCTACACACAGATGAACAATTCATTAGTCATTCAGAACTGAAAGCTGTCACCAAACTTCACTCTGTATGCTGAAAACAATGCAATGATAGAAAATAAAAAGAAAATAGAATAGAGACCGTGAGAGAATCCTTTAGAAAGTGATGGGAGTGTTACATCAACATGTTGTCAAGATTCAGAGAAATCTGAGTCTCTACACAGTTATTTTCCATACTATGGGATTTGAAACTTAGACTTCATATAGGGTTTACTGACAGTGTTAACTAAAATTACTAAATCTGCAAAACATGCCTCAACCCCTTTTTCTTGGCTTCTCTTCAACATATTTTTCTTTTCTGAACCCTTAGCACGAATTATAGCAAATTATGATAAATTGGATTTTTTTGAAGAATAAATCAACAAAATTCTGATAAGCACTTATTTTCAAGGCAGTAATAGGTAGTTATCATTTAGAATCTTGTTTTTAACATATACTCCTTAAGGAAAAGTACTTTTTTCCCTGTGCCCTTGTATCCCTCCTCATCTCCTACTTTTCTCTCTATTTATAATTGACATTCATTAAACATTCATTTTTCTCATTAGCATGTGCAAAAACAAGGCTGGATTCCAAGTATTTATCATTTAAGCAATGTTATGTCTACTTAACATGTGTGGTAGGCAGAATAATGGACTCCCAAAGATGTCCATGTCCTAATGGCTGGAGCCTATGAATGTATTATCTTCATGGCAAAAGAGACTTTGCCAATGTGATCAAGGTAAGGACTTTGAGATGAGGAGGTTATCCAATCTGATCATATGGATCCTTAAAAGCAGAGATGATTTCCTTGTTTGTGGTCAGTGGGAAATGTGAGTATGGGAGACTGTCAGAGAGATGCAACATTGTTGGTTTTGAAGATGAAGAAGTGGGTTATGAGCTAGGGAATGTGGGAGGCCTCTAGAAGCTGGAAAAGACATGAAAATGCATTGTCCCCTAGGGCCTTCAGAAAGGAACATAGCACTACCAAGATTTTGATTTTAACCCAATGAGACCTGTGTCAGACCTCTGAGCTACAGAATTGTAAGATAAAAAAGTCACTAAATTTGTGGTAATGCTGTTACAGCAGCAATAGAAAACTAATAGAATGTGGGATGAGATGAAATTAGGATACAGCCTTGTGTTATTTACTGGCCATCACAACCTCTCGTTATTGCTTCTGCTCTGAGGTAAAAGGCCAGGACTTAGGAGGTGATTTCTCTCAAGCAAATGTATATGGTAGGCCCAATCTTTTCTTTTTGTGACAATTTGGCCCTTACTTTTCAATTTGTCATATTTATACTCAACTAAAGATGACCCCAGGAGAGATACATCACATGTGAGATTTATGCAGGTCAGTCTCTAAATGAGTAATTTCCCCAAATCTTCTCTGAATAATTCATAAGCTGTTCATTTTAGAGTCGATTCATGTTCTTATGATTCTTATAAAGTCCTCTTTGTTTCTCCTCCTTCAATCCTTGGCCATGTTAGACTGCTAACCCTGCTTTAACCTCTCAGAGTACAGATCTCTTTTCTGGTTCCCAAACTATTGCCAACAAATGTAGAAATTTTGAAATCTAGTTGAAAATAGTATCAGCAAAACCAACTTTTCCCTAAATGCAATTGGTGCCATCATTGACTCTACTAAAATTTCTGGGATTGGAGAATAGAAAAGATATCCAGCAGTAGAAGAATTATATTGAATGTGGAGAAGGAAGGAGAAATATATAATTTTTAAAAAGAGTTGCAAGTTTGCTTTAAGTAATAGGTTTTAAAGAGAGGAAAATTTGAGTGAAAGAGTTAGCATGGAAGACATAGTGGACCGTATCATTCCAGGCTACAAAGTGTGCCATTATTCTTGTCACATAACAGCAAAACATTTGATTAGACTCAGATACGTTGTATTTTGGAACACGGACCATGTGCTTACCCACACATAGGGCATATTGGTAGGAAAAACTCAAAATTCAGGATGTTGGACACTTCTAATGTCCTTCCATAAGAAGAATACCAATTTATGGCTTCAATTTCTCTTGGAAAAAAACTCCAAAGGAAGACAGCATTGACTAAACCAAGTGCCAGAGAAATGGGCAGAACAGAAACCAGTTGCTAAAAGATAGAAATCTCCAGAATTTCCACAAAAGATTCTAGAATTATTAAAAGATGGTATAATTGACTGGCAACAAATAAACCAGAAGTGTTCTGAACTTCTAAAAGAGATTATGTTACCACGTAAATCTCTACCTGGCTAAGTAGGGCAGACAACTCCTTAACGTTTCCCTTGGCCCCTGGAGGGTAGCAGGTGGGAAGGGATGCTGCTAGAGAAAATCCTCCTTTCTCACCTGTGACCCCGGAAAACAATGGGTACGTGAGAACCTGTCAGAAAGTAGAACCAGGAGCTACCAGACTGGCTGACTCAGAAAATCACTCCACAGCCATGCACGGAGGTCACGCTCTTCCTACTTAGCAGACTGTCACATATCCTGTGGACCAACAACTACCACATGCTGTACATTGTTCACTCTTCCAAATATGATTAAAAAATATTTAATGACGAAAGATTCATATATTTAAGGTATACATGATGATTTGATATACATTTGATTACCACAATCAAATTAATTAGCATGTCAATTACTACCCATGATGCACATTAAATCCCCACCAAATAGAAATTTTAGTTTTAGTTATTGTTATCTCTTCTTTCCCTACTCTTGAATATGAAGTGCTTTGGTGGCAGATAGCCATTTTTTAGTTAGAGAAGTCACATCATACCTGATCAAGAAAAATTAGTACAAACCTCAGATTTTGGGAGTTAGCTGTATGAGGAGCATACATGGAACATATATGTAGCTGTAGCTGTATGAGGCTTTGGGGAGCAGTGAGTGGTTTAAGTAGATATGAGGGCTTTGAAAGTAAATGTTTGAGAAGAAGGGTGCATGTGAATGTCTGGTAGTCAATGAGTTGGGCAGGCGATACTGTTGACTGTCTATCCTACATCTATTCCTCTCTTCCTTTTTCTAAAGAGGAACTCTAGTATGGTATTAACTCATTATTAGCAGACCTTGGTCCGTGATCTGGAATTCAGCCTTGACTAATCCAAGTACTAATCAATGTACTTTTGCTGGCTATATTAAGACATGGGCATGTGATATAATTCAAATCAATTAGGTAGGAGGAGACATTTGTTAGGGATTTCTGGAAAACATTCTCCTCTGTCTCCCACCAGATGTGACAGAGGAAGGGCACAGGGTGTTGCTACTGGTGATCATCTTACACAGTGTGGGCAATCAGCATCAGCATGAAGCCAGCCCTGTGGATGGTGGAGCAGCAAGAGAATGCGCCTGGGTCTGTGAGGTCTGTCTTTGAATACCTGCATGAACAAACCCTGTAATTCACCCTACCTCTGGATTTCTAGTTCCATAAGCCAATAAATTTCCTCATTTCTTAAACCATTTTGAGCTGATTTTCTGTCAATTGCAGCTGAACACAATCCAACTGACATGGTACTTGATACTGACATAGAAATAGATGGAAGTCACTAAGTAATTTACAGGAGAAAATAATTAGAAAGGTTTAACTCTGGAATACCAGATATGAATGTAATGGTTAAGAGCATTAGGCTTTTGAGACAAATATACCTGAAATTCTACTCTCCTGTGTCCATTACTGCCTCTGTATCGTATTGGCACAATGAAGATAATAAACGTATCTTATAAGATAGTTGTAGAGAGTAAATAAGATAATACACATAAAATTCCTGTCATGAAGTAGATGTTCAATGATTGTAACCATCACTTTAATGGCCAGAGAAAAGCCTGTATAAGATCCCTGAGTGAGAATTTTTGTATAGGAAGATGACTCAAGAGGAATCAAGTGCTCTAAAAAATGAAGTTCTGAGAATACAATTTTAAATGATTCTGATGAGAAAGAAAAGGAGTAGTTAGTGAAAGGAACTGATGTGGCTGCATAGGGATATATATTTTTTTCAAAATGTATATTGGAAGATGGAAAAAAAGGCTTACAACAAGGAATGAATATAAAAGAGAAACACCAAACTGAAAGAACAGAATCAGATGGTTTGAGGCACAGAAAGAATTTAAACTTGAAAAAGTCTCAAAGTTATGTCCAAAGCCACAATAATGGGAACAAATCAATGACAGGTATATAGAGACCATGACATTAAGAAATCACAAAGGGAAGATAAGACTGTTTAAAAACTGTACTGAGCAATAAGCAATATACTATGCATAATATAGTTGGAATAACAAAAGAGCAAAATAATAGGCCATCTATTTTCAAGGTAAATGTTGGTTCTATGAAATTTTCAATTATGCTTTGAAACATTACAGGTCATGTTGACTTGATTGTTACTTAGCTATTAAAAACATAATAAAATAAAATATCAGATAAATTAGATTCCTATCAACCTGAATTAGTGATAAATTCCTGGGAGAAGTCTTTCCAGTACAAAAAGATAACTGTATATATCAGCAACATACTATTTTTCTATGTAAGCATGGTATTCACAGTTCACCTCAAAAACATGTAAGCATGATATTCAGTTTGCACAGAGATAGTTTTTAAAAACCTTTGATTAACTATAAATTCTAAAAATGTTTATTAGTGATATTACTAATGGATAACACATCCTCCGCCTTCCCTCTTCCTAACGGATAATGTGCACGTGTGCCTGTGAGCGTGTGCACACACACGGGGAGAGATTAGGAATTGAATGCCACCTGGTATGTGGGCTTTGTTACAAAAACAATCACACATACAGAGAACAGAAAATATGTCTTAACTTCTCTTCATCTTTCTGAAATAAAAGTCTGAGGGAAAGTCTTTGTTAACCAAGTTTCAATTCAGGTCTGACCTGGTTTAATTTCCTAAAGAGGAGGACTCTCTGTTTGACTCAAGAGGCCAGGAGAGAACAGAGTCTCCTCACCAAAGAAGTCTTTGGAAATAATTCACATTCAGGTGAACTGCTTTTAGAAAGCACTTTTCAGTTACCTGCCCCCAGAGTGAAGTTCAAAATAAAAGGGAGTAAAATGTTCTCAATCAAGATCTCCGGGCTGTGGTGTTTTCTACCACTGGAGAGTTGCTTGATTCCGAACATTATCACCTTCAGGAATAGGAAACAGTCATTTCTTTACCCAGACAGTCTTTTAATCTTGGAACAAGAGGCCTAAAAAGCTTTTCTCACAGAAGGCTTTTCTTGCTTTTAAAACACAATCAAATTTGTTCCAGTGGAGTGGGATATACGGAAGGGCACCTCTTTGACTTCTACACAAGTAATTGGACTAGCCTAATTAGATTGCCCAAGTGTTTAGATACCATGGTGATGGGGACTTTATAAATACTGTATGTAGCTAAACTGGGAGCATCCCCTGTGACAATAATAGCCCTACTGTTAGGTCTGATAGGTTAGGAAGATACAAGCCAAATGCTTTGCTTCATTCCATAATATTTATTGATAGTTATTTATGTTGACACTTTCAGCCATTTGTGGTGTCTTTTTACTCTAGATCTGTGGGTAGTGTGGTCAAAGATGACTTCTGCAGACAAAGACATCATCTTGTATGCAAGGTAAGCATCATTGTGGATTCTGCACAATAACTAAGACACTATTATAACTAAGAACTATTATAACTTATAAACAACTGCCATCCAGAAATCAAATAGCACTTAATCAGTTCAGAATTGGAACATGCATACACGAGATCTGTAGTGAGTGAAAAACCACATACTGCATAGAAGCTAATGGTCTTTTGATTCTAGAAGAAGACCAAATGATAGTCTCTAGTTGTCGATGTAAATTCAGAAAGTGGCCATACTCAAACAACCCAATTAAAAATGGGCAAAATATTTCAAAAGACACTTCCCCAAGAAAACATAAAGATGGTAAATAATTACATGAAAAGTTGCCTGACATTATTGGCCATTAGGAAAATGCAAATACAAACCACAATGTGATACCTCTACAAATCTATCAAAATGGCTAAAATTAAGTGACCATCCCAAGTTTTGCTGAGAATGTGGGGGAATTGCATATCTCATATCTCCTATACCACTGGTAGGAATGGGTCATACCTCTACCATGTGACCCAGCCATTCCACTCCTAGGTATTTATGCAAGAGAAATGAAAGCTTATGTTCATATAAAGGCTTACACACAAATGCTCATAGCAGCTTTGTTTGTAATAACCAAGAACTCGACAATCCAAATGTCCATCAGCAAGTAAATTCATAAGCAAATTTTGGTGTGTCCATATAGTAGAAAGGTACTCAGCAATAACATCTCTTGATACACATAATGGCATTAATGAAATTTAAAATAATTGTTCTGTATGGAATAAACTAGATAAAAAAGACTACATGCTGCATAATTCTACTTATTTAGTACTGTGGAACATGCAAACTAATCCATAATGACAGAAAGCAAATCATTTGTAACAGGGCAGGGTGCACGGGATGGAAGGAGGGGATGAAAGGGCATGGGGAAACTTTGGGGAGTGAAGGATGTGCTCATGATTTTGATTATAGTGATGATTACATGGTGTAGGTATGCATACATATGTCAAATATACCAAATTGTATACTACATTTGAGCACCAAATTATACCTTAATACAGGTGGGGAAAAAAATCTGTATGAATCACTCCAATACTGAACAATTTTACTTTTTATTAGGATAGCTTTTATTATTTTTTATTTTTAATTATTATAAGTATATAATAGTTGTATATCTTTATAGGGAACATACGATAGCTTTTATTGAAAACAAATACAACAACAGCAATCAAACTTAAATGCACCTTGGTCTTTACTCTGGATAAGACCAGGAAACCTATAGTGCGGTGAGTCCATTGCCTTTGACTTTTTCGGCTGATGACAAGGCATAAGGAATTGATGGTTTTATGCATGAAAAATGTACTTAACGCATGGAAATAAAGGATTTTCCTCTAGGACACCATGGGAATGTATCTCTAGCACAGCAAAAATGGACAACATACTAGAATGTGCTGATTTGGGTGAAAATGAAATGAGAGTAGTGCTATGTAATTACATTCTAGAGTTAATTTTAAAGATAATATTTTATTTTAAGGGTCTCGGTAATAAAATAATATTATATTTTAAAACTTACCCATTAAAGATGTATGTTAACTGCCACCATATAGATATGACAAATTAAGCTAAGAATTTAATTTCATCTTCTGTATTACAGAAACTCCGCCAATACCAAATGAATTGTATTGGCAATCAGAATTTGCTGTGTCTTAAGGATTTTTATTTTTACTTCCTTAAACTAAAGGTGCTTTCCTGTCTCCTTCATTTGGCTGTGCTCTTGACCTTGAGAATACTTAGCGTGTGAAGTATTCAAGACTATGGGAAAATCAGACAAAAGACTTGACTTGATTCACCAAGGAACTGCAAACATCTGAGGAAGGTATTGTAAGGTATAGCACTGTAAAACCATAGAACTGTAGAGCCGGAAGAGATGGTTACAGATTACTTAATTCAATAATCCCATTTTAAAGAGCAAACTATGAGATCTGACAGGACAAGTGACTTGTTTGATGTGGTGGTGTAGCTCATTAGGGCCTGAACTAGCAGAATTTTAATTGCTTATCAACCCACTCTTTTCTTGGCAAACCATTTTTGCCCTTTGTTATCCATGGTGCCATCCCACGTGGATAATAAAAAGGACCAACTGAAATCTTACCATATTATTTTGAAAAGAAGAAATCTGTGTAGTTCCAGCCTTAATCTCCCAGCCAGTGAGGATCCATAGCTAGAGAACATTAGTTTTTGATCAATTTTTTTTCCAAGGTTCTAATTGACTAGGTTACTGACTGACTTTAAAAGAAAAAAAAAACTTCAACAATATGAAACTGGAAGTTAAGCAATAATTTACAGACTTTGGGAAAATATTAAATATTTATAGTAAAAAATAGTTTTCACTCAAATGGTTATTCTTCACTTAATCTGGCAATCCCTGAAGTATGTTGTACTTTACAGAAGAGGGCATTTCTATTCTAGTTCCTTCCATCTGCAAAATGGGTAGAACCCTGAGTTCTAGTCACTCAAGGTGACCAGTTCATAGACAGCCCAATTAGCATTTCAACAGCATTGGTATGCATGCAGAATCTTGTTATTGTCATTTGTTTGTATTAAAGGGCACATATTTATTTGATACCTTTCTTATTCAATGATTGTGCAAAATAGACTACATCTGCTGGAGAGCAAACATTGTTTCTTCTCTCCAGATGTCTGCTTTTTCTCCCAGAAGTTGGAGAGCATTGGACAAGCAATAACAGATGATGAACACATGCATAACTACAAATGGCCAAGTTGATTGTTTTCAAAATTGGTATAAACATTTGCTCTTGGGTTGAGATTTAGCCCATAGCAAATCTTTACATTTGCGTTATAAACTCCCAACTAAAAAAAATGTTTATAATGGAAGTGCTGACAATGTGAAAATTCAGTTACGGTCAGAAAAGCAGTTTTGTTTAAAAATGCCATTTTGCACTTCCATATTTACTTCCTAACCAGTGACTGAGATGTCAATTTCTCCAAAGTTTTCTTTTCCAGTCCAAAGGAGAATTTGACAACTGTTTTGAAATGAACAAGAGATCTGAATTTTAGCCTCTTACTTCTTCAACAAATATCAGTTAGAGGATAGAACCACATGCTGGTTACTTAACTGGTTCATAGATGATGATGATGATTATTATTAATGAGACAGAAGAGAATTAAGCTTGTTGCTCAAGAGAGAGAGGTTTTGCTTTCACACAATATTTGAAAAAGAAATAGCAGCAATTATTAGAAAATACTTTGCTCTCTGTGACCTTGACTATGCCAAGATGCAGTGAATACATTGACTAGGGGTTATAAAATTAGGTCAGAGAAATTCCTTGACTTGCTTATAAATTAGTTGGTGTGGGACTAAAAGTGTGATTTGCACTGTGGGGTTAGTATCACAGTGACTCCAGTGAGCCGGCTCAGGTGTCTCTCAGATGTTACCTATGTTCGGTCAGATAGGGGTCTCTTTTACACAGCGGAAGTGCAAAGACTGCCTTACCATTCACTCCTATAATGGCAAAAAGAATAAAAGTAGAAATAAGAAATGAAGATACAGGAATGTGCTAACAATGCCTTCTTTATGAGTGAGGCATTTTCTTTTGGAAAACTGTGATTGGGTGGAAATCACAGGAAATTTTATATGTGATTATAGGCCCTGGTAGGAATCTCCGCTATAATATTGGATACAAGGCAACTCTTTGCATTTGGAAATTTAAAACTATTATTTCTGATGACTTAGATTCTTACCTAGATTCTCACTTATTTTCAGGGAAATTGAAATATTTTTATAATAAAGGGAGGGAAAGGAAAGAAATCAAAATATTCCAAAATTTTGGTTGACATAAATAGGAAGGACTTGCCATGTCTGGCTTCAACATGTGGGTCTGAGCAGAAACAAATCCTACTCTCTTAGGTTCACACATGAGAACAAGGACAAATTGCTGCTAACCTTGACATAAAAACACCCAGCAAATTTCTCTTGAAACTGTTAGAATCTTCTGAAGGGAGAAAAAAATATATGTTAAAGCCTGAGTTATCCTGTTGGCTACTAACATTTAGATTTGCCTAATATTGTCCTGGAATGATTAGGAAATGCATGTAAAATTTTAACATTTGTATTTTGCTATATTCAATCACACGAATTATAGGATACTTTCCTTATTGAATGGTTGCTGTGCAATAACTCTTACATTAATGCACCAAAGAAGGCTAAAGTTCAAATGTAGAACTCGAGTAACAAGAAGCCATCTAAGCAGTAGGGTAGAATGTGAAGTTTGTGCTTTTGTTTTCATGTCTCAAATCGTGTAAATGTTCAACCTTGCCCAGGGTTAAGAAGACTCTTGTTAAGCTTATTAGCATAGGTAGGGAAAAATTTAGGTGGTGGAGTATCAATCCTCTGAGTGGACTGATATTCTTAAGACTAATACTCAGCCTTCTTGGGCTGCTAGGTTTCTGGATCTATTCTGAAATGAATCTTCTACACATCACAATACAATGAAGAGGGTATGTGATGAAAATATGGAATCCATTCTTATTTTCTGTATTAATGAAAAGTTAATTTATTTGTGACACTGAGACATTTTCAAGTGAAAGGCATACCTTGAATATAAATCTTGGATAGCTAGTTATTTTGAATTTTTATTGCAATTTAACATTACACAAAAATGATGTACATTTGTAAATTGAGATAAAAGAGCTCTGATGGACAGAATCAGAGCAGAATTAAAGATTAGTTTTTTTCCCTCAATGAGATCTTTTTGGTTTGTCCTCTCTTACAATTATTGCTTGAAGGACTGAAATGTGTTCTTTGTTTATAACTCAATGATTCATGTAAAGGCAGCACCCCAGTATCACATAAAATAACTATAATAATTTGTTGTAATTGAAAAAAAAGGTGCTTCTGCAGAAATCACCTAACAACTAACAGCCGTGGCTTTGGTACATTCTTTCTGTAATCCTTCGATCAGCACTGAGGTGTGAGCAGATTTAAAGTATACTTTCTAGTAAGTGCCTTGCTTTTTTTTTCTTTTTTCTTTTTTTTAACTACTTGGTGATATTCTAATTAACCATGCTCAATTGATTGCTTTCAAAATAAGAACGAAGAGCTCTCATCTAGTCAAGTGGAAGCTAATTCAACTCTTTTACACTATGGCAATGATAAATCTACACACACACTCATATTCACACCCACCACATGTATTAGCAATATCATACTTTAGGTCTTCTGGTTTGAGCTGGGGTACCACGATAGGCACATTGTGGAATTTCATGCATTATTTTTCTTTTAATACTTATGAGGGTGAGTATGAATGTCCATTTTCATTCACAGATTAAAATTATTTTTTGAAATTTTTTGTGATCATTTGACAAACTCTAACATGCTGGAAATATGTTGTTTCATTTGGAAAAAAGCAAAAGAGTTAAATGGGAGAAAATGAACACAAATCAGGCAAATGAAAACTGACCATTTTATGCCTTAACCCAATTGCTTCTCTCTTTTTTCTTTTCTAAGTCAAAATTAAACACATCTAATTTGGATTGACAAGCACTTAATCATTTGATTATGAGATTATAGTATGTGGTTAGAGCATCTACTGCATGATTTTATTCTGTGGTAGAATATGGGATTTTTAGATCCTTGTTACCATGGGTCACATGAACATCTTCTCCTCTCTGATCATATAGATAAACGAGAGTGTATGATACGGCACATAATTGGCATATGCAGACCCGGAAAACTGTTTTCAGCATATATAAATCCCAGTCCAGGCATTACACAACCAGAGTTTAAAATGTTAGATGTAAATCATCCAGACTTAAGCTTCTTAGGAGACACAAACCATTCTCTAAGGACATATGAGACCAGAACTTCAGAAGATGCTGTCTCACTGGGGGATGGCAGAAAACAGCAGCTCCGCAGACCACCCTGGTGTGTAGTAATCAACAATGCAGTGGCCCACTTTATAAAGGCGTCAGACAGTCTGTAAGCAAAAAGGCAGAGCCTCCAAGTGAGACAGGCCCTGCTAATAAGTGGCTTCTAGGAAAAAGAAGAAGAAGAAGGGAAAAAAAAGCCAGCTTTAGCATATGCAACAGGTCTCATATCACAATCTTTTTCTTTTGTTTCCGCTTTCTTTCATATGAAACAACTCTATCAAGGGTGTCATTTTGAAACACCATGAGCAGTAGAATAGCAGAATGCACCAACACTGTTACCTTCCTGCTCTCGTGGCCTTTCCTACATTTATTATGCTGTTGTGCCCGTAAATATCTAATCGCATGTGTGTTTCCCCTGCTGGACTGTGAATTTCTTGAGAGCAGCGCCATGCCCTGTTCATCTTACTGTCTCTACTTTCAACATAGTTCATGCTCAAGAAGTCATTCAGTACATATTTGGTGAAAGAGTTGTTGTATTCCAGTACTACCTTTAGCTATCTGAGAGGCTCTGGACAAACACTTCATGTGCTTCAGCTTCATTTTTTTTTCATGGAACAAATGGGAATAATGCAGTTTTAAACATTTTGCAAAAATTTAACAAAAAAGAGTCTATATTTGAAAACATTTTTCAAAAAGTATGTGTTTTCAATGTGCAGGTTTGGGTGTTTCTTGCAATATAAGCTGATTTTTTTGCATAATATTATTATATCATATACAATAGTATAGTTGAATTTGACTTATTCTGACAGATAAGAGTTCTTTGATCTTATGTTGAAAATCATTCAAAGGAAACTTATTAATTTGTATAATTTACCTAACATATATAATGATGAAAAATAAAGCAAATACTTCAGAAAGTATTGAAAATACTTCAGTTTCCTTATAGTTGTGATTTTATATCAGCAAAAGTATCTCAGTGAGTACTCATACCTGCTGTGATAAGTACAGAGACTAAATCACATTTTGTCAATAAGGGGCAACTTGTACAAACTGGGTACACAAATAGAAAATAATAATGTTGAAGAAAGCATAATTAATTAATTCAAGCTTCAAGATAAGATCACTGGATCCCGCTGACCCTACATGTTAATCAGTTGATTGATTAATTGCTACAATCATAATAATTATATGGTGCAAATCTAAGTACACTTAATGATAGTGTACACTTAGAGTTAAAAGTCCTTTTCAATCTGCATATCTTTTCTCTTTCTTGAATCAAAGGAGTTGGTTTCATTTACTTTAAAGATATCTTTTGGCTTATAGAGTTGGAAAGCTTATGTCAAAATTAGCCAAGGTTCAGTTTTGCTTGTCCAATTAACCGTTTTTGGTTGTTTCTTAATGCTCTGTTTAAAAATTTAAAACAATCTCAAACTTATGAAGTAAGAATTTTGCATTATACATATTCATAAAGTTATATTACTCTTACTCCAAACATGCTCACTATATGAAGGGCTGTAGCAACTTCACGGTAGCAGATGTCCCCCAAAATACGGTTCTCTATCCTATATGTTCCATATTCAGATAGCAGATAGACTGAGCCTGGGTTTCCACTGAAATACTCAGATGGAAGTATGTGCCATAAATTGAATGTGACTTATTAAGAACTATTTAAACACTTAAAACAAGGACGAGAACTAAAATGGCTTAAAATGTTTACACATTTATATTTTTCACTTGTGGGAATCTTAATTTTAGGCTTTCATTTTTTTCCTACACACACACACACACACACACACACACACAGATATCATGGTATCGCTGATTATGCCAAAATTTCATTCTGATCACTCTCAACTTCTGACTAGCTAGTCAATGTTCCAAGAGCCATGAAGATGCAGTGGGTTGATCTTGGAATAATTCCTTGCAGCATGAAGGTATGTTGAATTGTGTTGAGGCTCAGAACGCGATACCTCAAAGTATGGCACTTTGGCATGCTGAGTACTTTGAAATGAAGGAGACCGGAAGGGCCTCAGAAGCAAGAAGTTCTCTCTGACCTTCTCCTGCCCTCCTTTCTTTCTTCTCCCATCTCTGCCTAGAAGCAGGTCATAGAAACTGGAATTCCTCTTCCCCAAGGCGGGATCATAGAAACTAGAACTCCTCTCCCCTAAAGCAAGCCACAAAACCTAGAAATGTCACTCTCTGACTTTCTCCCTTCTCCCCTGAAGACCCTCATGTGACTGGTGTTCTGCCCTATACCCAGAGGAAGGAATGTCATACAAAGACGCAGAAAAGAATCTGAACAAACAAGCCTTGCCGTTTCCTCCCTCAACCTGTTACCATTAGATCATACCCTTTTTGTCCAATTGCGTTTCTACATGGCTGTCCATTTTTCATCAAATCTAAACATAAAAATACACAACAGCTTTCCCTGGGTATTTCAGTCTTCATTTCTGAAGATTTCAATGTCACATAAAACTTTGATTAAGTAAATTTGTCATGTTTTTCCCTCGTTAATCTTTTGTGATAAGGATGTCAGCTGTGGACCTTGAAATGGGTGAAGAAAAGGTATTAGTATTACACCTTTTTGCCCCTACAATGATCCAGATTCCATCTATAGAAACAATGCCAGTAAGAAAAATGAGCTGATTGATGATTTGTGTTTGGCCCGGTCTTCTGCTGTATGCAAAACAACTCATCAACACGGCTTCTCTATGTCTGTCAAGTATGTGTCCATCTTCTTGGTGATCTAGTTTCAAAACCTGACCCATGTTTTTCTTTCATGATGGTTTATCGATGATGTCATTAAATCACTGCAACTTTTAATTTTTTGTAATCTTTTATATATACTTTTTTTTTTTCCATTTACTTCTTCCTTTCCTTTTGTTCTTTTGAAAATAGTCAAAGATTTTTAAGCTGGTGAACGGCATAGAACTCACCTAGATACATACTAGAGCTTTTGAAACTTTTGCATGCGTATGTATAATGTGGAGAGCTTGCAAAAACACAGATTTTTGGGTTCCATATTCACTGATTATCCTACAAAACGTCTGGAGTGGTGACCTATGATCTACATGTCTACAAGATCTCAGGTGATTCTGCTGGTACCAGTCTGTAGACCACACTTTGAGTAACACTTATTCTATAACTTTTTTTAGGGTCACATATTTTCTGAGAATCTTGCTCCAGAAAATACCCAGGTGCACCTACAGAAAATTTGGTCAACCCTTTGGGGAGTGATTCATGAGCCTTTGAGTCATAGTCGTGCACGGGTCCCATAGCAGTTAGGTCACCTGCCCAGGGTCATACTTGCATGATAGCCACACATAGCACCTGGTGTGCAACATGATGGGGTTTTGCTGCTTCCTTTCTTCTCTTAAACATATCCTGCCAATTACCACCAAATTATTTTCTCTAAAACATAGTTTTATGTGTTTCACTACCTTCCTCAAAATTCCTTAATGGAGTGTTCACTGCCTATATGATAAAATATAACCCTTCTGCAGTACTAGATACTCTGCAGTTAATTAGTTAATTTGTTGACCAAATATTTACTGAGTACCTCTTCTAATGAAAATACTGTGGAAAGTAGGAAAATACAGAATCAAATCAGACTGGCTGTGCCTTCATGGGGTTTATAATAATCCTGATTAACTGTATCTGCTCTCCTTTATCTGCTACTGCCCTCTCCAAAATCTTTGCTGCACTCAGCCCAGATTCTTCACTTTCCCCAAAACAACACATTCATCTCAGGCATGGAGTCAGTGCTTGTTGTCTTTTCTGGTTTGCTCTCCAAACTCCACAGACCTTTTTTTTTTTTTAAAAAAAAACTATTATGGAGTTACAAATGTTTTTGGTTACATGGATTGCTTTTGTAATGCTCAAGTTAGGGTTAAAAGTGTGCCCGTCATCCAGATAGGCTTGTACCTGTTAGATAGGCCTTCACCCGTCCCCTCCTCCCTGCTTGATTTCCTTTGAGATTTACTTCCCTCTATGCACATGTGTGCTCACCAGTTAGCTCCAATTTAATAGTGAGCACATGTGGTGTTTGTTTTTTCATTCTTCACTTAGGATAATGGTCTCCAGTTCCATCCAAATTGTTGCAAAAGGCATTACATCATCCTTCTGCATGGCTGAGTAGTACTCCATGGTATACATATACCACATTTTGTTAATCCACTTATGAATTGAACCCTTAATACCTCCTTCATGAAGTCTTCCCAACCACTACATATTTATCTCTCCCTTCTGTAGAACATTTATTGTCTGCATCACACATTGTGCAGCTAGATCACATGTGGTCACATTCTTCTCCAGTTCAGGCAATATACCTCATACTTCTTCAGGACGCTCCTCAAGGAATGTACAGCTTGGCTTGGGGCAGGGTGCTGTGATGTCAACGTACTAAGAGGAGGAAGAGCTGCTTTCCTCCTATTGGGCTCCACCAAGGAGAAAGGACCAAAATCCATGGTTCCCAAATCTGACTACACACCAGAATCACCTCAGGGTTTGCTCGTGGCTTTTTAGTAAAAATTTCCAAACCTCACAATGAATCAATGTCAATCAGGGTGAGTCCAAGATATCTGTTTCTACCAAGGTTCAACAGCCCCTAGAGTAACTAATTCTGAAATCCCTTCCAACATTGTCTACTCACCCTCTTCTTACACTTTTGTTTTTATTTTTTAATTAATTAATTAATTAATTTTTTATTTTTTTTAATAGAGATGGGGTCTCACTGTGCTCAGGCTGGTGTTGAACCCCTGAGCTGCATCTATTCTCCTGCCTCGGCCTCCCAGGAAGCTAGGACTACAGGCATGAGCCACCACGCCTGGCCACACTTTTGTTTTTATCATCATACATATACTTATTCTTAGTGCAGAAAGTCACAGAATTCAGAAAAACAAAAAAGAGAATGAAGGAACAAAGGCTGTATAATCATTCAGAGACAACCTCTGCTAATATTTTGAAGTAAACCTTGCATTCTTTTCTCTCTATACAAATATTTACATACATATTTTAAAATAGGTTCATCCTATACATGCCACATTATGCTTGTGCTTTTTAAAAATTTATTGGTGTTTTACCTTGTGACATAATGTTTTCTATGGCATAATTTAACAACTGTGTAATATTTCATTATATAAACGGGCCATAATTTAATCTTCCTTAAGTTTGTATGTGTATGTCTACATTTTCCACTATTATAAATAACATTTTGAGGGGCAAGTTTGTACACATTCTTGTGCACATCTCTGAAAATTTCATAAGATAAATTTCTAGGATATGTAATTGCCAGTAGGAGGTATGTACATTATTAAGGCTTTTCATATAAATAGATAAAATACCCTCCATGAATTTTGTAAGAGTTCCAATTCTAAGTGGATGACAGGTCTTACCTCATCGTGAACTTTGGCTGGCATTTCATCTATAGCCAAGTGTCATATCATAACCAGTTCTTTACAGGTAGCTTCAGCTTATACCCTTATTGCATACTTTACTGCGTGGAAATTGCATCTTTTGTTAAGGTTACTAAATTTATTGGCTATCTTCCCTTCAGGTTGCCACCCATGTTAGAGAAAAGAAAACTTCATAATAATTAATCTCCTCAAGTACCCTTTGCTGAGATGTAACATGAAAGCTAAAAACCTGGAGCAGGAAAATGCTATTTTCTTGTGTGATACCTTATTCTGGCCATCTGTTGAACAAGTATCTGGTTCCAAATGATGTCAATTAAAACTGATGGCAAATCTTAATAACTTTTGCTTGTGACTATCAGCAAGAACAACACTGTGTTGCTCATCCAGTCAGTTATGGCAGTTGAGGTACCTCCAAACTTTACATGAATGCATAGAAGTTTTTGTTTTTTTTTTCTCTGTCTCTTTTGGTCTTTAACCTCTCAGCACTGGTGATTCAGAACACCCACTGCTAAGCAAATATGCAAAATGCAGTGCTGCTTAGCACTGGGAAATCCCCAAATCTGGTGCCAAGAAGTTCATAAATATAGTAATGGACCCTCCTATATCAAAAGTGAGTACTGTTTAACGGCTCAAGTAGGAACAGCCTTTGGGATGCTTTGCAGCTGGAGTTGTTCCACTGTGAGAGAATGAAAACTTCATGATGGTAGTTGTATCACTAGTTCCTGGAAAGGCAATCTCCTTCAGTTCATAAAATAAACTAAAGGGAATGGTTGCTCACACATGGTCCTGATGCCACCGACATAAGAAACACAGCAACAGGAGCAGTGAAGTAGGAATTTGGTGGCAGATGGTCAGGTCTGCAGGAAGTGTCCACCCAGCTTTGTTTGGCCCATATTCTGAAACAACTAGAATAAACACTTAGTGTCATAATTTATAAGCATATCAGTACCAATAAATCAGAATCATGCAAACAGTCATGTTTATTATATTCTTGTTGCTTAATATTCATGACAGTAATTTATTTTTATAGTACAGTTTCACTGTTCTCTCCACCATTGCTCTGCATTTAAGTCTGGAAAGTTGTATTCGCAGGAGTTCAGGTAACCCTTTGAAGACTGCAAAAGTTCACTAGCCTGATCAAAATACTTTATTTGCTCATTTCATTTCCCCCCTTTTCTCTCATATACCTTTTAACCACCCAGATGAAGTCTCTGTAAATAACATGGTGGTAATAATTTGTCACACAGAAAATATGAAGAGTTGAGTCCACATAGTCCTCTGATAATAGCTGTGTAACAGAGCTCAGAAGGCAGATAAGAATAACTGGTGAGCAGTTAATTCTTAAATTTACTGTCAACAAAATAGATTAAATTAAACGCAGTTTCCATCTCTCTCATTCACCTACTTGCCACCCATGGCTCCTACTCCCCAGTTCAGCAGTTCGGGATCATTGCTGCTAATTACTTTGGATTGTTCAAGGAGGAATTACATGAAACAACCTCCACAAAGCACGTTGTTTTTTAAATTCATTTAGTGCTGGAGCTACAAAGATGAGTAAGACATGGTTCCTACCCCAGAGACGCTTAAGTCAGATTAAGGGATGAAAAACAATATTGTACTGGTCTGTATCCAGACATGAGACAACTTACACTCAGTTTTATACTTAAAAACTCACGAAAGAAAATGTACGATTAATCACCAGAAAAAGGAGTCACAAACATACAAGCCCGAAAAACCAATTTTATTACAAAGAAATTCCCAATTAATGATATTCTTTTGACCTGGGCACTTTCCTGTATGTTTGCTGTGTTTCAACAAAAACGTTAAGCATTTTTTAAAAAGAGGAATATCATCGAGTGCGAGTAGACACAGTATTAGTATTTTAATTATAATTGGGCTCTTTTTATTACGGGTATGGAGGGTTGAAATAATGAATTTATTTTATAGACTCCAAGAAAATACTTTACTAGCATATGGCATGTGTGACACTTTGTTGTAGTTCTTTTACCTTTCAATTAAATAACACATGAAGAAAGATGTAAGAAATGTTATGTTATTTCCTAATTTACTTGCTGGAAATTGTAATAAGGACATAGTACCTAGTGTCCACTTACACTTTAAGCATTTAGAAAATGGGGAGCTTATTGCTAACTTGGTTGTTGTTGTTTTCTTCTAGTGAAGTATTTTGCACAAAATAGGTGGTCTTAGCTAACATTCCTAGAAGATAAATATTTGTTACAAATAAATTTACATGCCCTTTAACTCTCTCCATCTGCTAGGTGCGTTTGAACTTCACTGGTGCTGTATTTTAGTTTTAAAAGTTTTTCCAGTGACCCAAGCACAAGAATAAGTACCTGTAATGTTGCCTTGGATACAGAGAATAATAAATAAAAATTGTTGGATTTGTTTTAAAATGAATAGTCAAGACAGAAGCCTTTCTTAAATAAATAATGAGGCTTTGAAACCATGTGTATGAGTAGAGAAATTCATTCATGTTCTTTTCGGTTTCCTCTCATTGTAGTTTTCAATAACATACAGTCTTTATCTGAACCATATCTGAATCTACTAATTATCTCATTTCTAAAAAGACATTTGTTATCATTTTGTCCAACTTAGATGAAAATTATAGCTTTTTGGTTAAGAGTAACATCTCTGGGCTCTTCCAGTTCTGGGTTCAAATTCCAGCTCTGATAACTGCCCAGCTGGTAGCCTTAGACATGCTATTTAATGTTGATTAGTTTCCCGAATTGAGATAACGGGAATAATAATATTGACCCCAAAGGAGTGTTACAAAAATTAAATGGTGAAATGCACACACAGAGCACTTGTCAATATATAAGTGAAAGCATAATAAATATACTATAAATTAGAGCTATAATTATACACACAGTTCTGAGGTTTATGTATATCACTAGTCCATTAATTTACAATATTTATGATTCAAATTCTTTCCAAAAATTGTCCAAAGGTCTAGAGAACTTCACTTTGTAAATTTGGAATTTTCTCTTTTCTATAATTTTTCTTACTGGCACAATATTTGAAGTTCTTCCCGAAATGTTGTAAATTGTTATCTCTAACTGCTTCATTGTTCCAACTGGTCTTAGTGTTTGTATCGTATGATGTTGAAATGTATTTGAGGACCTAGATGTGGACATAGAAGACAAACTGCTCAGGTTTATACATGTCACAATAGTGGGAGGAAGGGTGAATGGATTTATAGTGAAAAACTTGGGTTTGGGTCCTAGTTCCAGTAGTTACTAGACTCTGGTGAGATAAATCTCCTGAATGTGTGAAACTTACAGCAAAACTCTCTTGTTGGTGTCATTGTCTCGATAGGCTGGAATTGTGGGACCAGCACAATGGTACAGGGTTGCATGCACGTTTCTGCACGTAAGTTTAAAAATGTGTAAACTTACATGAGAGAGAAATGGGTTAAAGTGACACTTGGGACTATAAATTCAATTTTAGATCCCAATAATATATTTGAACAATAATAATAAAGAGCCAATTAAATCTTGCATTGCAGTCATAGGAAGATATTGCCAGAATAAAAGAGGAAATTATTCTGCACTGATAAAGTTGCACACCTAAAGCACTCCATTGAAGTGTGATTTCTGTTGTGAATGGAATATTTGTGTCCCCCCAGATTCATATGTTCAACCCCTAAAGCCCCAGGTGAAGGTATTTGGAGGTGGGGCCCTTAGGAGGGAATTAGGCTTAGATGAGGTTATGAGTGTGGGGCTCCCATGATGGGATTAGTGCCCTTAGAGAAAGCAAAGAGACCAGAGCTCATCCTCTGGCATGTGAAGACACAATGAAAAAGTGGCCATCTGCTAGACAGGGTAAGGACCCTCACTAGAATCTGATAAGGCTGGTGTCCTGATCTTGGACTTTCAGCCTCAGAATTTCTATCGTTTAAGCCATCTAGTCTCTGGTATTTTGTTATAGCAGCCTGAGCAGCCTTAGTGAACTAAGATAATTTCCAAACTTTAGAGGGGCACACTTGGAGAAGTATGATCTTGGTGCTGAAGGGTCTGTAAACTTTGATTCATGCAAAATTACTGAAAGAGCAGAGAAAGAAAGGAGAACACTGAATGGGTGCCGCAAGCTTCACTTTAGATATTTTTCAAAATATTAAGGAGCTACTAGAGAAAGATGCTGCTGGAAGTTTGACATTGTCTGATGTGGTTTAGTTATGCTTTAGCTCAGTGGTCCCTAGCCTTTTTGGCACCAGGGACTGTTTTCATGGAAAACAATTTTTCCATGGACCTGGGAGGGGAACGGGAGAGAGAGTTTTGGGATGATTCAAGTGCATTACATTTATTGTGCACTTTATTTCTACTATTAGTACATTGTAATATATAATGAAATAATTATACAACTCACCAGAGATTGGGGACCCCTGCTCTAGCTGGTCTGTCTTTCCCCTTATTGGATCTTTCTGCTTGGCTGACACTACTCCATGTTCATTCAGGGGTCCCCCTCTCAGAAGCCCTGGGCATTACAGATCTAAGCCTCATAGACAGGGGCTTCTAAGGTTTTTCTGGGTCTAATATTCACTCAGGATCACTCCATTTTTTCTGACTTTTTGTAAAACACTTTCATAACACAGCACAAAGAAATAGAAATTTCTAAAAATATTAAGTAATGGTTCCTTTGAGGTGCCAATCAGATATTCAAAGAATAATACATAAAAGGTGTCAAAGGATAATCTTACCATTGTGCTTAGAGTAAGGAGCCTGAAAGAGGAGCTCAAAAGATTGTTGCTTTTATCTGTTGGTAAGATAGTATCCACCTGCAACTAGCAGGACAGATGGCACTAATTAGATCTGCCCATCCGTTACTTGGCAGAGGAATGGGCTTGAGATCTGAAAGGGTCAACCTTTTGCCTGCTGGAACTCAAGGTGAGAAGAAAAAGAGAAAGGGGCCAAGAGCTGACTGTCTGGTTAGACAGTAATCATGGACTCAGGCTTTAGGCATTTGACCTTTTAGAGTTTCAATTTTGGAAAGATAAAGGTGTTGTATAAAATGAAATCATCAGAAGCAGGGGTGGGGAGGAAGTGCAAATTTCAATGGAAAACAATCCATAAACCAATGAAAGGAAGGAACTCTCATAATCCAATATAACTTTTTATACTTCATGGATTTAAAAAAATATGTTTGCCTTTATCCTTCCAAGCATATTACTTTTACTCTTAAAACCAGCACTGCTACTTGTTTTCTATACAAGTATGTTCATTTTCCAGGTTTCTGTTTCCCAAAGTGTAGGTAGAAAATGTATGAGTCAATCCTTAGAGGAAAATTCCATTCTCCAAACCATGGTGGTTCTCAGCACGGATATTGCTCTGCTCCACCATGAGCAAAATTTCCCCAGGAAATTTATAATACTCTAGCAGCCATGACATTGAAAGTTTAACTCTGCAGAGCACGGAAAGAGCCCAAGGAAGAAAAGCCACATTTCAAGGAGCCCATGATATTCTGAGAAGCTATTTGAAGAAAATTCTTTTATTGACAGAGCTGTGGAGGACTAGAGGAAGGACAAGTTCTTGAGCAAATGAGAAGGTGTAACTGAGTGTGAGCAAACAAGAGAGAACAGTGTAAGGGATCACTTCTTACTCCATAGCAGGCTTTGAAAATAGCTCACGAGAGGTTAATATAAAAGTTCTTTAGAGAGAATTGTTTAAAAAAAAAGGCTATCTTTTTAAAGCTAGAATATAATATTATAATGTGACAACTGAAAAAACAAAGTAAAACATTTCAGGTTTGGGAAATGATGTGTGTGTGTGTGTGTGTGTGTGTGTGTCTGCCCGTGCCTGTGTTTATATGTATGTATATGAGGAAGCATGCTTCTTTGTTGACTACAGTTTAGTTGATAACTCTTTGAACATTCTTATCTGTGAGAAAGCTCTACAATGTTGCAAATTTCCCAACTGGGAGAAGGCATTACTTTGGAGTTGTCTCTTCTGGAGCCACTGTGAATATCACAGATGTGCTAATACCTACCTAACAGAAGCAAGGCAGCATCATGATGGAGAAGCTAGACAACCTCTGGGTTATGATTTAAAGTGTTAAGTTCTGTAATAAAGTGATATGCTTTGGACTATCAAATGGGTTTGGGCCTGGGAATGGCTGGCAGAATGAAGGAAAAATGTCATGAGATAAAGAAAGAAAATAGGAGTCCCTGGATTGTGAAGCAAGAGAATATCCTATAATATTATCTTAAACATGTGTGGTGGAGTTTGGAATTCTAGAAACAAAATATTAAATTGGAATGAAGATGGCCACTTCAAGATGTATCACTCGAGACAGCTTTACTGGAGAAGAGGAAAGACTAGTGGAGAATGGACAGCAAAGTCCTCTATCCTGTGGACTGTGATCTAAAGGAAAGTCTGCTTATACTCTTGACATGACGCTACCAGCTAACATTCTCTGAATACCGTGTGCCAGGAACTCTGTAAATAAGTGCTTTGTCACGATAAGCATGTCATGAAATTCTTTTTATAATCTCTATGGCAAAGATATTTAATTTTTCCATCCATTTTATAGGTGTGGAAATGGAGGCCTAGCGAGATTAAGAATATGTTCCAGGTCTTACAGGTAGTGAATAGTGGAGTCAGGATTTGAATAGAGGTGGTGGTGTGTGCTTCAGGTGGACACTTTAGCTTAGCTGATGAGAGTAGACCTTGCTGAGAAGTTGACATGTCAGTGGTAAATCTGGTAAAGTGTTTGGGGCAGTCAAAGACCCTCAATGTGCCTGGGCTATTCAAAGAAGAGCCAGGATACCAATGTGATGGAACGCCATGGGCAAGGCACAGAACAGTGAACAATGAAGTTGGAGAGCTTGTGGGTGACCAGATCATATAGGGCTTTGAAGACCTTGGAAGAAATTTGGCTTTTCTTCAAAATGAAATGCAAGTCAGCTACATCAGTTTGCCTACCTTTGTAATAAAACCATGCTGGATTGGCAAGAGAAAAAAGTCATGCGAGAAGTAGGAGAGGCCATTCTCCTGAGATGTGGCTAGAGTCAGAGTCGGGGGTTGGTGGGCAGAGGATGTTCTGGAAGACTCATCAGTGGTGATCACAATGAGGTGTGAACCCAAGAATGTGAAACAAGGCAGGAGCCTCAGTGTAGGATGAAAGGCCACAAACCTTTAGTTTCATTAGGATCTATTGATGCAATGAACCTAATAACACTGAAATCCACCATTAGGGGAATGGGTCAAGATAACTGTTTGCCACTGAGGTGTTGAGGAGAAATTCTGCATTTTGCGATCTATTTTTTTTGAAAACATGTCTATTCAGTAGAAGTAGGGATGCTCAGGAAGCTGACTCATGAAGGCTGCCTGGCTGATTGCTCAGCTTGGAAAGTTTATTGCTTGAAAAAGTGACCTCAAGGATATGGGAGAAAGGAGTGCAAGTAAAATAAAAGTTTTAAGGAAAAGCAAAAAGACAAGCACCACATTTTCTAATGGAGCTGATGTCTTACCACTCAATTAATTTCAGAGTCAAGGCCCAATTTTAATTCTGAATCACCTTCTAATTTTACTTATAAAAGACTTTTCATTAAGCCAAATTAAGTGGATGGAAGTCCAGTTGTTTATTATCTAGCACTAAACCATTCCTACAAAAAGACACCTGTGCAAGCCATTTGGCTCCAGTCAACTATTTTTTTTTTCAGTTTAATTATGAATATAATTAGAATGAGTTAAGAGACAGGCTAGGCATCAGCCATAAAATTTCCAGTTTGCTAACACACACATACACTCACATACCAGATAAAAAGCAACCACAACAAAAAACCCACCAACTCTGTGAGAACGTTAGCTTGCAATGGAAACTCTAAAAAGAGAAACTTTATAAAATTTACCTTTATTTCAATTTCAAATTTCCTTGAAATGGTGCAATAGAAGATATTTTTATACTATTATACATTATTTTTACATCTCTGGTTTCTTTGTGGTGAACCTTTAAACTCTGCTTTTTATTTTCTCTAGTTTAAGGCAATTTGTCACTATCATGCTTCATGTTTAGCAATTGTTTTTAGTCAAGTGCCTTGCAAGCTCTGTTTCTTTTCTCCCAAAGAGTGTCATCATGGAGTTGATGATGCATCAGAAATAGTTTGACCAAAGGGCAAGATAAAGTCAAGAGTAAAGAAAATATTTGCAAATATACTTGACTGGCTTTTTTCACCCAATTACCTATTGAAAGTATACTTTAGAGGCAAAATAGCATGATGGCCATAGAAAAGACCATTAGAACATGCAATTGGTACTTTTTGCCATAGGGTAATGTCTTTAACTTAAATCAGTTTTATATGAGGATAGTGTGCCTGACATATATGAGTTGTGTTTAAGGACTAGGCATGGGCTATGCCTTACCTTTGGTTACTAACAATCCACATTTTAATGGTGCTCAGTCAATCTTATGGGTACCATTTCTTACTTTTTTTTTTTTACTGCTTAATTGATCAGCATTTAAAAAAGACTGGCACTAATATAAATGCTGTTTTCAAATGCATATGTGACTGCAGCCTTTAAATTGAAGACTTATATGTAACATCATTACTATCCCAATTTAGCACTGGCTTGCCTCATCTCTGTTATATACACACATAGATATGTATATGTAGATGCACATATACACAATGAATACAATATATAATAAATATTAGATAGATAATGTTTAAATGATGTTTATATATTATTATATACAATATTTACATATTGAGAAACAGAAAAAGGATGACAAAGGAGATGATATTGGAACCATAAGGTTATTTAGATCAAGGAATTAGCATTGATAGCATTCCTATAGTGGGAAATACATGGGACATTGCTCTGAAGTGGGAGGAAAAGTCATTATTTTTCCAAACCAAAGGCAACCTTGGAAACTTACAAATCAACAAATGTAAACTCACATACCCTGATTTGATCATTACAACATTGTATTCATGTATTGAAAGGTCACATTGTACCCATAAACATGTACAATTATTATGTGTCAATTAAAAATAATAATAAAAACAAAAAAAAGCTACAGAAAAAATTACACACCTTAAGTTGAGACATGGGATACATTAAAAAGATGCGAAGTTCTAGGAATAACTGTAATGGCTGAGATAAAAAAAAATTCACTGGCTGAGAGTAACAACAGAACACATGTTGAAGAAATACTATTAGTACACTTGAAGGCACAGCATGATCCACAAAAGACAAAACTGATAAATTGGACTTCATCAAAATTAAAATGTCTGCTCTTCTAAAGACAATGTTAAAAAAAGGGAAAAAAAAGCCATAGAATGGGTGAAACTACCAGCAAATTATATATTATATCTTATTGAAACTCATATCCAGAATATAAGAATTCTCAAAACTCAACAGTAAAAAAAGCAAACAGCCCAATTTTTAAAATAGATAAAGGATTTGAAGGGACACTTAACCACAGAAAATAATGCAACGGCAAATAAATACATGAAAAGATGCTCAGGATCGTTAATCATGAGTAAAATGCAAATTAAACCATGAGATACCACCTCACACCTGTTAGAATTGCTAAAATTAAAAACACTGACCACACCAAGTGCTATTGAGAATGGGAAGGAACTGCAATTCTCATACACTATTGGCAGGAATTGAAAAATGGTACACTACTTTGGAAAACATTTTGGCAGTTTCCTAAGAAGTTCAAATACACCTACTATATGAACCAGCTCTTCCACTCTTAAGAATTACCCAAGGTAAATGAAAGTATTTGTCCATACAAAAACTTGTACATGAATGTTCGTGGAAGCTTTATTTCTAGTAGTTGAAAACTAGAAACAACCCAAATGTCCATCAACAGACATGTGGATAAACAAATTGTGTTTTATCCAAATGATGAAATATTATTCATCAATAAAAAGGAGTGAACTCTTGATAAATGTAACAACATGGATAAATCTCAAAACACTTATGCTGAGTGAAAGAAACCTCTCCCAAAAGAGTACATACTTTATGATTCCATTTACATAAAATTCTAGGAAATGTAAATTAATCTATAATGACAGAAAGCAGATCAGTGGTGGCTTGGCAAGGGGGTGCAGGGGAGCCGTGGAGGAGAAGGAAGGACTATAAAGGATCAAGAGAACACTTTTGGGAATGATGGATATGTTCATTATATTAACTGTGGTGCATACCTTTGAGAAAATTTATCAAAGTGTACACTTTTAAAATGTGAAGTTCATTGTATGTTAATCATACCTCAATAGAGCTAGAAAAAAATCCTCTATTATTAAAAATTACCAAAATTAGGCCAGGTCCAGTGGCTCATGCTTGTAATCCTAGCACTCTGGGAGGCCGAGGTGGGTGGAACCTTTGGGCTCAGGGGTTCGAGACCAGCCTGAGCAAGAGCGAGACCCCATCTCTACTAAAAATTGAAAGAAATTAGCTGGACAACTAAAAATATATAGAAAAAATTAGCCAGGCATGGTGGCGTATGCCTGTAGTCCCAGCTACTCGAGAGGCTGAGGCAGAAGGATCACTTGAGCCCAGGAATTTGAGGTTGCTGTGAGCTAGGCTGATGTCAGGGCACTCTAGCCTGGGCAACAGAGTGACACTCTGACTCAAAAAAAAAAAAAAAAATACCAAAATTAAAATTAAGAAAGAGAGATGAAGGAAAGGGCAGAAAGGAGAATACATTCACCTTCTAAAGGGAAGAGTTAGCAGATATTGTTGAATGTCAATAAAATCAGGAATAGAGGTTTAAGCATATTATTTATCAACCAAATACAATAACATGAATGCTAAATATTGCAGGGAGTGGAGTAGAATCAGTTAATATTTCGTATTTGGTAATAAAAGGTATTATCCATGGTTGATAAACAAAAATTAGAGATATTGTGTAGAGTTATGAAAGTAACCACTAGGAGAGATAAAAATTAAAACTGTTAAATGAGGTTTCCTCTCTTGGTTCGCCTGGGGATGTGAAGTGATAGGGTGCGATCCATTGCTTTACATTCTGACCTCTTCCATAAGATTCCATTTGTTACACATTGTAATTGGATACAAGTAAATAATTTGTAAAAAAGAATATTAATATAATTAAACTTGAAATAGTTACTCATATAAAACAGGAAAATAACATTTTGTATAGCTAAATGAATTCCAAAAGGAGATGAGTGAGCAATTGGTTATAGAAATCAGAGTGCAGGGTTAACAATGTACTCAGAGCATGGATTAATAAAATGTGGTGTATGTAAACCATGGAGTACTACTCAGCCACACACAAAAAAAAAATGATAAACTAATACCTCTTGTATTAACCAAGATGGGACTAGGGACCATTCTTGTAACTCAAGTATCACAAGAATGGAAAAACAAACACTACACGTACTCATCACTAAATTGGAACTAATTGATCAACACTTATGTGTGCACATATGGAAATAATATTCATTGGAAATCAAGCAAGTGGTGAGGGGAAGAGAGTATGGGTAAAGTCACACCAAAGGGTACAATGCACATTATTGTAACTGTTAGATGATGGAGGATGGGCACACTTATAACTTTGACTCAAATGGTACAAAAGCAATTTATGTAACCAAAATGTTTGTACTCCATAATATTCTGAAATTAAAAAAATTTTTAAAAAAAGCAATGTTCTCAGAGAAGTCAACATTGAAAGCATTAATGCTTTTATTATCTAGTAGTAAATATTGAAATATTGCTCACTCTTGGAAAGTTTTTTATTTCTAACCTAAAACTATAATACTAGAATTTCTGACCTTTAATTTAATATATGCTCGGTTTAAAAAAAAAGAAGAATTATTTGTGGTGTTAAATACAATGATATAGATTATATAAGTCTTACAGAGGATGATATAACAGGCAGGTATTTGGCAATAGCTAGTTAGTTATTCCTTATGGCAATGTAGGATGATGGAAAGTATTTAGGTTTTAAATTCTGGAGTTGAATGCTAAGTCTAATTTTTTGAGCTATGTGAACTTGAGACTCCTCTAAAAAATTGGTCTGTTTTTAAATCATTTATTGAGTGCCTAATATAGAATAAGAAAAATGTTGGTTTATTTAATTCTAATAGTAACTTTATGAGTTAGAACTTATTTTCCACATGATCTTTCCATTTCTCCAATATCTCCTGCTTTGTTATTCTGAGGATTAAATGAGACAATTATCAGAAATGCCAATGAGTTTTTCTTCCCTCTTTCTCTTTCCCAGGAACTTTTGGAAAAATGCAGTTATTAAAACAAAAAAAGACACAGCTTGTTGTCTTTTTTCCTTTGGATCTGTAGAGTTACCACAATGAAAAAGATGAGAATAGAGGTAAACTTAGTACATTTCCTAGGATTTAGATCTACTGGAAATGTCCAGACCTCCTGCAGGCCTCTAGCCACAAGATTGCATCACCTATCATAAAATTCTATGGCTATGTTTTTCTACCAAGTTCACATTTATAGTACTAATAATGCCTTCAGCACAAGTCATTTCCAGGGAATTAAGTCCTTGCAGCCAGTGGGTTAAATCCCCATGAAATAACCTGCAGGTGACCCAATTGGATTGACCTCAAGTATAGAATTTCAGATCAATAGCTGCAGTACTTGGATTCTGAAATATAGAACAATCTCTAGTGTTTTTGTTTGTACCCCAATGAGTATTAACAGACCGGGGATCACTATGGCAATTGCAGGGTCTTGTGATTTTAATGTTTGCTTTTGGTCCAAAAAGAAACTATTTTCAAAAGTAAATGCCTTCTGTTCAGTCCTCTGGAATATGTAATGATGACTTTCAAACATAATGAGAAATAAAGTAATTCAAATGGCACCAGTAGTCATTAATTGCTTGTACTAGAAATAACATTTCCTCCTCAGATGCAAAGCATTCCAGTTGGGTGTAAAATCCCTTTTATTCTGGCCACCTTTTGACTTGGCCATGAAAAGGTAACAGATCTCCCAATTTGGGCCTAAATAAAAATATTAAGGATTCACAAACTGGGCTTGTGGGTGAGGCAAGAGAAAAGGGAAATGAAATGACAACACGAACCGTGACACTGCCGACATAGCGTTTTGCTCGTGTCTAACCAAACAACAGAAACCGCTTCAAGTATGTACTCCAACCGAAGGAATCAGTTTGATGCAGAGAACTGATTACCCAAGTGATGAAGAAGCTGAGAGCCAGATAAGGAAGGGTGAGGTAAGCAAGAACTTAGCCACAGTGGGAAGCCACTACCTTCTCCAGGCTGGCGGGGCAAAGAAAGGAGGAGGGTCTGCGTCACCTGGTGGAACTAGAATGGGCCTGTCCAGCTGAAGCTGAAGCCATGGAGGAGAAGGAGCCTCAGGCAGAAAAGACTTTGCCTTCTAGTCCCCTGCTGTCTCCTGCCAGTAGCTTTCCCCAGCTGCTACAGCACTTCCAGAGCACCTGCAAAATACAGCTGTAGGGCCAGTCCTCCTACTGCATACGGAACGGTGAAGGTCTGAGGGCAAAGAGGCCCAGACCCAGCATATACAGTCATGCCCACCTGTGAATTTACTTTACCTGGTTGGTTCCTTTCCATATAAAGCCAATAACTCATGAGTGGACTTCTTGAAGTTCTAACTGTATAGATTTTATAAGAGGCAACAGGAGTTCTGATAAAGTTCTCTGGAACTGGATATGAATGTTCTTATAATTTGGAAAGATTTTTTAGTATAACTGGTGTACAATAGGATAAAAGTACCTCCTTTGGTGTGGTTTTTACCATTGCTGAGGAACTAGGTGCCTGTTCTCCCATTGTTTAAGGATATGTAAATATGAATTACAACCTAGAGTTTACCCTGAGTTTAGAACACAAGAACTAACTGCAAGGTTATACCAAAAATACATGGGTTAGTAATGTCTCTGTCCAACATCATAACATATGTCTCAGCCCATTACCCTGTTGATGAGTCCCTACATTTTACATATTAAAAAAATAATGGCACTCTACTATTCTGAGTTAGGTAAGGCAAGGTTGCTGAGTGTCTTACTCCATTTGGGCTGCTATAAATTAGCATAAACTAGGGAGCTTACAAACAACAGGAATTTTTTTCTCACAGTTCTGAAGACTGGGAAGGCCAAGATCAAGCCAACAGCAGATTAGGTGTCTGGTGAGGCTCTGCCTTCGGGTTAACAGATAGCAACTTCTAGCTATGTCATCACATGGTGGAAGGGAACACAGGTGTCTCTAGGGCCTCTTTTATAAGGTCAATAATCCCATTGGTGAGGGTTGTGCCCTCATGACCTAATCACCATCCAAAGCTCCCATCTCCTAACATCATCACTTTCGGGCTTAGGATTTCAACATATAAATTTTGGTGGGACATGAACATTCAGCCCACAGCACTGAGTTTGAGTCTCCTTGCCTTGTGCAAAGAAGGAAATACTCTCCTGTGTCTTCTCTTCCAAATTACGTTCTCAAACAAAGCTCATCTGGAGAAACACTGTTAGCACTGCTTGTATAGCATCTTACATTTTTAAAGGACTTTCTTTACTACTTTCTCATTCATTCTCATCATGACCCATTTTATGTGTTAGCAGAAGTCCTTGCCGTAATCACCAGTCCCAATACCATGCTGCCTGCCTCAACTCTGCCTTGTTCAGTTCTGACCATGCCTGTATTTCTGAAATTCTGTCCAATTTGGACCTAAGTCTAGGATATCCTAGAGATGGTTCTACTCTTTACAGATGTTCAAAGGGTATACCCTTACATGAGTTCTGAGGGCCTGCTTTCCATTCCCCTTAAGCTAAAAGAATGACTTTCCTAACTTCTTTAGAATCAAGTGAACTGAAGGATACTTAAATGATAGATTATCCTATACTATAACCTCAAATCAGAACATATTCAACTATGTTTCCAAATAAGATAATCCTTATTTGGAGGTATGGAGATTGTGAGGTGAAATTTGCATGACTCCTTTAAATGTGCACAGAGATGAGTACGCAAATGCAAGGCCCTCCAATTTCCTGCCAGAACGCTGTCCTAACATCCTGAGTTGGGTTGGCCATGCTTGCATGTTCCAAGAATAAGCTGTTATGGAAATGCCTGCTTGTTTATTTTTCCTTTGTTCCTTGTTTTTAAATGAAGTTTAAGAGAGCCTGGGAATTATATTAATAAAATATTGCTCTTCTTGAGAAGTGGTAGGCTCATGAAATGAAAAGTCATGACAAGGGATAAGAAGAGCTCCAGTCTCATCTTAAAACTCATAATTAGAGAACTGTTACTACATTAAACAACAACAACAACAGCAGCCACAGCAACAACAAAATCTGAAATTGTTAGCAGACACTAAGAGAAAAACCTTGGGAGAAAAACCTATTCTTTATTCTTCTTGATACCATTTTGTCAGAGCTTTAAATAAGTGTGAAGACTTTTGTGAACGAAAAACAGAATAAAGGGACATGTGGAGGGGCTGTTCTCCAACACAGGCCCCCCAAACTCCCACTCCCACCAAAGGGAACACTGCACATGCACACATAGACATCCAAGATCAGACCTCCTAAGTAGAGCATTTTTTTCTTGGAGATTTGTCTCATTGGGACTTTAATTAAGCTCCTGCCAGGCTTGCAAGCTTTTTAATTTTACCTTTCTTTCTTTCTTTTTCCTCCTAAATCAGCTTGCTTGCCAGGAAACTTTTTCTAAGCTGTCACAGTTATGGTAAGCATACCCTGAGGTATTAAACTTAAAGATGTACTAGTAGCTACTTCTCCAAGATGTAATAGCAGAAGGTCCCTTGCATTTGGAAAACATTTCATTTATTCATTCATTCATTTGTTTTTACTTGAGTGTGTGTATGTGTTTGTGTGTGTTTTATGAATAAGAAAATAATAGAAAAGGAAGCTTCATAGAGTATACATTGACTATTGGTTGGTAAGAGATATAACTTACCACCCCCCTCCCCCCGAAAAAGTCATTAGTCTAACAGGAAATACTTGCCATTGCTTAATTTGATATTCACACTGCTCATAAGCAAACTGTAGCTGATTATTTACTAGTGTTAGTGGGCGAAGGGTAAGTCAAGAGAATGTGATGCCTCAGTTGAGGATTTAACACATATTTAATGTAATGTAATATTTAATTTACTTACGTTCTTTTTTAAGATCTCTTTGTACTCAAAATCACTGCAATTCTGAAAGTATAAATGCAGACACTAGGGGCGCAAACCTTTAAAGCAGGTTCCATGAGAAGGTACGATTTTACTTGAGGAGGCTTAGCTAAATTGGCACCCCCCCCCAAGTAGAATGCCGTATTCTTTTTTTTTCCTTAATTAAAAAAAAAACCCTCAGATAATATTGCAGGGCCAGAAATAAAACAAGCCATCAAAAACACAAAAACTAAGATGAAAGATATGGAACATCGGGGAAATTATCTGTTCCCCATGGTTATTATTATCATCATTCTTATTATTTACTTAATAATTCCACTATGCCAGGTTATTCTACCGACTGCTCCTTTTGTGGGGTACTTACTGATCGCCTCCACAAACCGCTCAAAGAAACTGTAAGGGAAGAGCGGCTCAGGCAGCTCCCGGAAAAACATCTTCAGTGCTCCGGTGACAACGTGGATGTCCTCCCACTGGCTGTCGTCCAAATTCAGCTTCTCTTCTGGGAAAACACGAGGAGAAATGGAACAACTGGTTTTAATGAAACAATTACAAGACACTAATTATTATGTTAATGTTTGCCTACTATCATCAGCAACCGTTAACAGCCTTCTGTACCTAGAGGTTTGGTGCTGTGCATGGTTTTTTTTTCCCCCTTTTTCCGTAGGAAGGGAACATTTTCAATGGAATACCATCTGTAGGAATGCAGCTAACAAAAAAACAAGAGACACAAAGAGACAGTGCCATTGACACAGTATGTCAGATACATTTATTCCCATAATGCATCAGTATGAAAATTAGCATCACAGCTCAACATGATTCAAAGCTATTTGGTTTTGAGGCCGAGGGGCTAAGAGTTGCCAATGATGGCCGGCTCAAGGGACCGGCCTAAAGGCCTTGCTGAGCCAACAGGAGACATATGCTAAACATGGCAATAGAAAATGAGTTATTGCTTTACATGTGTTAGCCTTGCTATGTACAAGGGAATAATGGGTAACACTCTTTTTCCCTTTTTTGCCGGAATATAAAGTCAGCAAGGAATAGAATACTGAGTGAGAAAAGGATATTAATTCCTTCTTACTGCTTCAAAAATATCTTTTTTTTAGTTCTCATCTCAGTGAGGAAAATATGCCCAGCAACAATATTAGACAGACCCCTGTTGGCCTACGCAGGCTATGCAAAGCTGTCAAAAATGATAACACACTAAAGACAAACCACAAGTGCTTACCAACTCTTTTTAGCAACAACAGAAATGTTTGCTTTTGAAGCTTGAGTGAGTGGAGACATTGAAATATTAAAGGAAGTAAATGCCAAAATGAAAGTTTTAGTAGAAATAAAATGTTTTGGGCAATTATTTTTGTCCTTTTCACCCTCAATATGAATGTCTAGAGTCATTCTTTCCCAAGAAGTGGTTGTATTGGTGTCTAAAAGTGACATCTTTACATACAATTAGAAGGGAGCAAGGCACAAAGGCATTGCTGTTGATCCATAAGATTTGTCTTTTGAAATGTGCAACATGGAAAAGATTTTGGATTCTGGGCTTAATAAAAACTAAAATTAATCATTTTTGATGATCTGGGGGTTAACTGAAAAGCAAAGAATCCTGGAAAGCACTTAACAGGTATTGGTCAACTGGAATTTTGTTTCTTTACTAATGTCTTGGGCTCACATTCACATGCCCCCTCAGTGTCAGTTTTATGAATGCGGAGGAGCATTTTGCACCAAAAATATGAGAAAAGCTGAGAATTGTCACTGTAGGGATTCTCTGCATGGGCTGTTTTGCTAATAGTGTTCATGTCCTTTTAAAAATATTAGCCCAAATCTTTATCAGATCTGTTTTTTCAAAAATGAACGATTATTTCCAGCACTGGTAAGTGACGTTCCTGCTCAATAGAATGTTTGCAAAGAGAAGAAATGGAGGTGGATCTGTTTATTTCAGATGGGCTATTTTCTTCTTCCCTTTCAGTCTTCATTCCTACCTCAATCATAACACAATAATATGATCCACAACAAAATCAGCAGAGGAGACCTTCTTTCTGCCCTGCAATCATTTTTGATTGATTGTATTTCAACAATTAGTCTTTTATTTGGCTACACACTATTGAAATAGGCCGACAGCATCTTAGCAGGCCAGCTTTAAACAGTCAACTGTTAACAATAGCATCAAAAAGGGAGACCTGATGGGGTTTACTGTCACTTTAAAGAACGGGGTTTTCACATTGTTGAAATCTGTCAGATATTTTGAAATGTCCCTCTCACTATGGTGCCACACCCCCTGCGTGCCCTTATAATAAAATTGGTTTTACTCCTGATTAAATCATTTTCTCCCTACCCACTACCATACTTCTCATAATGGACCTGTGCGCTCTACAGCTGGTGTTCTTCCCATGGTACCAATTCTTACTTTATCTTTTAAGCACTTTGCTGCTAAGATCTCATGCAGAGTGCTTATGTTTTGTTAAGAGCTTCATTCTTAGAGAAATAGCTTAACACATGTTCTAAAAATGTTGTACAACTTATTGCTTAAAACACATTTAGAAAATGTATAAGTACTGTAGCTTTGGCACTGAACTTTAAGTGGAAACCTAAACACACACACACACACACACACACACAACTATCTCGAACAAAAATTTATCAGCAAAATCCAATACAAAATGCTATTTTGGTTCATGAGTTTGAGGTTGCTAAAGGAAGTGTTTACCAGGTAAGAAAGAGAATGATTTTATCTTGTGCAAGAAAACAACAAAAACAACAAATATTGCTTAACCACAAGAAAACACAATTGATAGTCACCTCCACATAAATATAAGTTAATTCAAATGAACATAAAAATGGAATATTTCAAAGTATATAAAAGAAAATTTACCAAACCAAAATATCATTTGATTGTGTCCACTTAAAATACCATATAATAATACCAACTTGTGTCGCTTAAATCAACATTACTACTATAGATATCTATGTATTCTTCACTTAAAGAAAAAAATAATAATTTGTAGCTCTCCAACATATAGCTTAAATAAGCAATATGGCAGGTGGTTGGAAAGAGTCTTTTGAAATATAATATTTAAGATTTAAATCAAGTTTTTCATAATCAACCAAGGTTAAGACCCCTTACAAACCAGAGGGTGTTAAGGCATATTTTTCAAGACGACTGTGTTCTATCTAAACATACAGTTATGTCATATAACACACCTTCTCATGAAGCAAACCAATCCTCAAGATGAACTAACCATACCTAACCTATCCCAGTGTTAACAGGCATCATTATAAACACTTGTATTATTTGGTAAGCATTGTCTAACTAGACTGTTCACAGTGATGTTGTCTTACACTGTTTCCTTTTCCAACAGAGCAGGGTTTCTCAACAGTGACACACTATTGACATTTGTGGCTAGAGAATTCTCTGTGGTGGGGGCTGTTCTGTGCATTCTAGGATATTTAGCAGCACCCCTGGCCTCAACCCACTAGATGCTAGTAGCACTTCCCAGTGGTGATGATTAAAAAAAAAGTCTCCAAATATTGCCAAATACTTCCCCACAGTGCAAAATTATTCCTGTTGAGAACCACCATAAGGGAGACTGTGAGAGTCTACAGTAGTTACTCAATAAATACTGATTTATGAAGTTTACGTTAGGTGGGCAGGGAACTGGAAAATTAGATACACACATACTAAGATTTCCTTAATATGAACTTAAGAGATGGTAATTATTATTGACAAAATCAAAACCTTTTGCAGAACAAAATTCCTACGAACACATTCCAGATACTTTGCAACAAAAATAATGGCCAGCAATTATGTAGTTCTTATACTGTACCAGGGACTATGCTATGCACTTTACAGCCATTATCTACTTTAATTATTTCAGTAAGATAATGAGGAAGATGCTATTGTTATCATCATATCCATTTTAAAGATAGGGAAAATGAGGCATGGGTAGATTAAGTAACTTTCCCAAGGCTGACAAGTGACGAATCCAGGATAAGGAGCCAGCAATCCCCCAGTATGTTCAAAACCACAATGTTCAGACTTAATCTTGGCTGGCAGAAGCAGAAAGGGAAAAAGCAAATAAACAGTGATTGTAAGTGGTAGTTGATTGACTATTCAAAGAGTAATTTTCACATTTTATCCCTAAATGTCTTACTTGAGGCTATCCTATTACCTACAAACTGATTCTGGTCTTTGGTAATTACTCATTTATAAAAGGTATAGATTCTTATGTAAACAGATATAATACAAATTGTTAATAAAAACAAACTGAATTAGGAAAGGGGCAGAGATGGAGCAAATTGTTATGTAGCAATGGGGTGCAGAGGAAATATGATAGAGTGGAAAAGAGATTATATAAAACACCCATTCCAGGCCTGGGTTTTCCACTAATTCATTGTATATCTACTTATTTATTTGGGAGATGAAGATAGAAGGATAGTTGTTGGTATCCAATGGGAAATAGTATGTGAAAAACATTTGGAAAGCATAAAAAGTCAAACGTATCCAAGATACCACCACAATGAGGAAGGTGAATAAAGGCAAAAAAAAAAAAAAAAAAGGAAAATACATAAGGGACTAAGGCAATGGAAAAACTGAGCAAGCATTGTAAACCATTCCGGTTGTTTTAGAGGATTTATCTCAGTGTGATGCAGTTTGTCATATGGGATCAACAAAACCTTTACATGCTGGAGTCCAATCCTGGGAAGAAGTCTAGTTGAATCCAGATCCCTCACAATCCTTACACTCATAATCTGTGCTGGTTCCTCCTGGGCCCTCTAATTAGGCTATCTTAAATTCGTTTTGGTCATGGCTTTTAGCTTAAAGCATATAAACAGAATTGAAAATAGGTTAAGGCTCCAGAATCCAAATCCTATGTGACTTTTATCAGATCACAAAAAATACACCTAAATGTTATATCCAAACAAGGCTGTCTTGAAATGCCCCTTTTTGAAGAGTCTTTAGTGTATTTTATTTATTTATTTTTTAAGTAAAAACTTATCTGTATGAAGTTTAAAAAAATTATAATTTGAAAGAAAAAAATTGACAACAGCTATTAGGAACAATTTTCCTTAAAAAGAACTGAAAAATGGACCTTTGATAGCCATTCTAAGACAATGGTAGTTTCCAAGGAAAAAGGAGCATTTAAATATCACTAATAGTTTAATTGCCAGCCACCTTTCTCTTGTATTATATATTGCTCTGTAGACTGGTATAACCAGAACTTGCAATATCAGGTCTTGTTTTAACTAGACTCAAACTGTTTTAACCCAGTCTTGGTTGAAATGTGGCTGCACTTGGACTACCCAGAATAGAACAGTAACAGAAGAGTAAAGAGATAATTCTTTTTTGTATATTGAAAAACAAGTGCTTTTTAACCTTATAATATTTTCCATGGCACTTTTAAAGCATCTTTCCAACTTTTATTTTATTGTTCCAATAAAAAAATAAGAAAAGACACCCCAACTTTCCCAGGATACAAAGAAAATAGCTCTGATCTCATTAATACAGTGACAAGAACCTATTACATTGTGAGACTCTCATAAAGGATGTGGTATCTGCTTCCAGCACAGATGACCATTTGGAACCCTTATCTGAAAGGCCTGCTGGGTACATGAAAGTCACATCACGAATGAAAGAGATGCCAGGGGGAACTATCGATCCAAAAAATAATAATACGTTCAGCCATAAAATCAAACTGGAAGATTAGATATTAAAGTGGATAAAAAATGACGCTATTTATAAGGATAGAGTTGATTTTTAGTCCAGCGTTTAAAGGAGTGGATCAAAAGGAAGATGGTTGAATCATTCGGCTAGCTCAACCTTTCCTGTTGTGCTACCCCCTTAAAGTGAGCTTCATCTGATTTCTGGTGGATTAGTGAGGTTCCAAATTCTCAAACACAGTAATGTAAACCCTGTGTCAAAAGCAGCATCTTTCTGTGTTACACTAGCTAAAGCTCCTTCTTGTGACATCTTGGCTATAACATGAGACTTCATTGAGGATATTATTTTAGAAAACTAGATCAGCTGGCCCGTTAATTTTTCAATTCACTTTATTTTTATTAAACAAACTTAGATTGAATGGAGCCTACATACCAGGCACTGTGCTTTGTGTGGTTTGAAGCTACAGCTGTTGAGGCTACTTTATTTTCCTCAAAGGAGAGGGCTTCACCGGGTGCTCAGAAATATCACTAAAGTGAATATAGATAAAGTTCTGGACATATTACATCTTATTTCTGTTCCCTAGAATAAGATTCTTTTGACCTTGAGAGTGATCAAGGAAAAACTTGAAGAACAAAAGTATCATCCCCAAAATGTGCATTACACCTGCTATGGGCTGAATGGTGTCCCCTCACCACCATCCCTCAAATTCATATACTGAAGTCTTAACCCCCAGTACCTCAGAATGTGACTGTATTTGGAGATTAGGTCGTCAAAGAGGTGATTAGGGTAAAATGAGGTCATATGAGCCCATCCCATATGACTGGCACTCTTAGAATAAGAGATTAGGACACACACAGAGGAAAGACCATGGGAAGACACTGGAGGAACGTGGCCATCTACAAGCCAAGGAGAGAGCCTTAGAAGGAAATCAACCTACTGATACCTTTATCACAGACTTCTAGCCTCAAGAACAGTGAGGAAATAAATTTCTGTTGTTTAAGCTCCCCCAGTTTGTGGTACTTTGTTCTGGCAGCCCAGCCAAACTAATGCAATGCCCAACGGTTTTAAGCAGAGAAAGACGATGTCATCTTCCTGGATCATATCTAAACATTTTCTCAATGCAGGACTGTGCCACACTTGCAAAATACAGTGAACAACAGAGATAGCTGTTTAGGTAATTCCATTTGAATAAAAATAATTGCCTGTATTCAGAGAAAGGATTTGAAGCTGGAATTAGTTGAAAAATTGCTTGACTATTCAGGCTCAACCTATTTCAAGTGATTTGCTCTACACACATACAGAATTCTTTTAGTGCAGCCTCCAGACAAAGAATAAGATCATGATTGCCATTTTCTTACTCATTCTTTTTTTCATCTACTACTTCTAGAGTAGAAATATTTCATTTTGGCTATAGCCTGAGACTCAAAGTACTAGACAACATTTAAAACTTTCTCAGGAAGAACTCAGTGCAAGCCAAATCAACAGTCTATGCCCATGATACCTATCAAAGAGGAAGGAGGAATATGGTTTTTAAATATGAAACTTTGTACTCCAAAATCAAAGAGATTTATTCCTTAAAATTTATCATCATAACCCTCAGGAAGCTATTAGGAGTCTCATATTGGAAAATGGTTACTTTAAGAGGAGATAATTGGAACTGTGTCCAGAATGGGTGGTTCTACCACTTGGTCTACAAAACCCAGTTTTGTGGGGACTCCTTGAAGTAGGAACGAGGAAGGAAACAAGAAAATAACCAGAAACTTTCTAAGACACTAAAACTTAAAAGCAAAGAAAAGAAGAAAGCCTTTATTTCCTAATATCTGATGGGATATTTTGGCAGGCCACGTTGGCTTGCTTTCTATGTGCTTCATGTTGTATGTGTAACTTCGGAAATCATTTGAGAAGCCCAGGGCATGCAAATATCACAGGATAATATGAAATATCTTTAGTTACTCTTTTGGAAGGAAGTAGAGTAGTCGTATGCTATTTCCAGTATAGGAAGTGAGTCACTAATAAGAATGTCTTATTTTTATTTCTCCTCAGATTTCATTTGAATGTAAATAATAACATAACAAATAGGTACAACTGAAACTTGTGCAGCAAGCACCACAGATGGAAAGTATAACAAACGTGTCATTGCTTTGTGCATTTTTAATTTATAATGGCATAACATAAAACATCTTCTCATCGTCATAACTCCCTGCATAATGCTACCTTATAAAACGGTGTTACTGACATGATGCTGCTCTGCAGGCTTTTAGATATTTTGTCGAGGCATCTGAAAAGAGGCAGTCCTGTTCAGATACATCAACAACAACAAAAATGAACTGACTTTTCTTTGAGTGAGGATCATAAAAAAATTGATGTGTTTCATGGTACCAATATATATTTCTTGAATTCCTTTCTTACTGAGAGCTTCCAACACTGTTCTCATTACCATTCAGTCAAAGGCTTTTTGTACTCTATAGACACTATACACAATCGTTCTTTTTATTTGACCGTCTTCTCCAAACAGATTCTGAATTTGCTTGAATTCCATGGATGATTTCATACATTACATACTCCAAAGGGTAGAGAATCCGTAGGATTAAATTTCAACAAAGTCATTTTTGAAAGCTTGCTTCACATTGACTCTACATTTCAACATCATTGCTATTTGTTCCCTTCAAGTTATATTACATTTGTAAGTTTCAAGCAGAGGGTCAGGTCAAAACATACCTTGTAATGATATTTAGGAAATAAATAAAACTAAGTCCTATAAATGCCCATATACAGATAGTATGTCTATTGTAGTTAAGTGCACATATATAGAGGTTACCTAACATTCAAAGTGAGAGCTTGTCAAAGGAGAATTACTAATTTTTTGTGAGAATTAAGTGAGGTAATACATGAAAAGAAGCTAGTACAGGCTTGTTATATCATTATTAGAAAATTTATTTGTACGTTATATTCTTAGGCTTTGGCAAATGTTTCCAGAATCAAATATAATTTCTGGCTTTTATTATTCTCCTTACTATATTGTTGGTATATGTGGGGTTAGAAATGGTAACACTGAACAGGATAGGGGCTTGAATTTTTGCTAACTTAGAAGTTTTCTATCTAGAAATATTTCTTCAGGAAAATAGAAATAAAAGGCAAACAAAACTGGCAGATTAAGACATTGCTACTCTCATTTGTTGAAACCATTTTATCCCCAAATAAGACATCTGTTAGTTATCAATTAAAGATAATCAAAATGAAGAGAAGATTTCTAGCAATTATTGATGATGACAAGTTTTTAACCTAAATTATATTGACTAGTTTGATTCACAGGAGTAGTTGTGTAAATTTTCCACTTCACAAGAATAGCCAAAGCTCTACAAAGATACATGAAGTAAGAGTTGGGAGGTTTATAAATTTTACAATTACTTACATAAAGGCAGAATAGCTAGGTCTCTATGCATCAGTTTATTGAAACCACAGAATAACACTATCGTCTTTTTTCTCTTTCAGCCTAAACACACCTGTGGCACCAACTCCCGACTCTCTGGCTATGGTTCTTAATGCCTAGATACCTATGCTGTTAATCTTGACTCTTGCCTGTATTCAGTTTCATTTCAAATTTTGCTTACTATATTTCTAATCCTAGCTTGATAATCCCATCACTCCTGGGACACACCTAATGAATTTATCTATAGTGATTTAACCAAAGCTCTCTCCTATAGCTCTCCCTCAGAGAAATTTGTTCTTATTTATCTTTTTATCCCCAGTGCTTAGCCTAGTGCCTGACACAGACCTTTTTATTAGTTATGAATAATCTGCATTGTCTATCAAATTTTAACCTCCTTTGATAGTAGAGGCTGTTTCATAGTATAATATCAATGGTGATGACAATACATATATGTATGTACTCAGAGAGCATAATTTTTGTGTTCTTTCTGTTCATCTTCCTCTTTCTAAACACCTAACCAATACTGAAGACTTAAGTGGGTTATTCATTCATCCATTGACTTACTCAGCAAATATTTATTGAACTCAAATTTTGTGCTAGGCACGTTGTAGCTGCTGGGGTAACAAAAAGATTTTAAAAAAATCTAGCTTCTATGCTCAAAGATTCTGTAGTATATAGGAAATTCGGACAAATAAAAACAATTATAATAGGGCATGATATACTTTATTATATAACTTTGTGTAGACTCCCATGGGAATATAGAAGATTAGTATCTAGCTTCATCTGGATGGTGGTCAGAAGAGGCGTCCCATAATAATTTTAAATGATGAGTAGTCAAGTGGGTGAGGGTGATATGGGGGCTGGGAGAGAGGGAGGGAAGAGGTATATGAAGAAAAGTCCAGGTAGAAGTAATAGTCATGCCAAAGACCAACGAACATGATGCATTTCGGAAGCCACAAGTTGTTGGAGTGAACAGAAGCATAGGTTCTGTATCTCAGGGTTTTGAGAAGAGAAAGGAAGGCGGAGGGTGGAGCACGAAGATCCTTACGACTGAAATAGTCTGGATGACTCTAAGCAGGAAGTGACATTCCAGAAAGGTGCTCTGGCAATAGCGTGTAAGATGAGTGACAGTGAGTGTATGGAAGAGAGGTGGTGTGTTCTAAGAAACACAAAGAGCTCTGCTGAGAGGCTCTGGTGTGTTTAAATACTGCATATTCACTGTGAAAAAAAATGCTTTTAAAGGAAGTCAGTTAGTAAGAGAGAAACACTCAGGTGTATACATGACACCATTACAAAGCAGAGAAAGAAGTCCAGAAAACTGTTGGTTGGCATGTACAAAGGATTAGAGTTCAGAGACCAGTTATTGTGTATCACATTTATTATAAGTTCAGGGAGGTCAAATAGTCTATTTTCCTGAATTTTATAAAGACCTGCTGGTAGTTTGAAAATGAGAATCCATTTGGATTATCTGACCAGAGATAAGACTTCAATGGTGTTTTAGTATCATGCACTACTTTACTGACTCTACAAAAGGGAATTACAATTAATTGGATTATGTTGGTCTCCACATGCTGATTGCAAGAAAAGAAAGTATAAAAGTGTAACTATTGCTAACAGGTCATATCTACCATCAACCATGGGATTTGCATTCTTACTTACCAATAAGATTAATTTCTTCTTAACAATCTTCCAATTTGAAGTCATTTTAATTATAGAGTTTAGAAAATTCAAAGGAAAAGGCAAACCTACTTTCAATGTATTATTAATAATTGACCTCATTTTTATTCATCTTTATGATGAGGGAAAAAGAAATAGATGGCTTGTTTATTGTCTAGAACTTCAGTCCCCAACCCCTCGACCTTGGACCTGTACCGTTCAGTGGCCTGTTAGGGACCACAGCAGAGCTCTGCCGCTCCCTGCACCACTCCCTACCGTCTGCGGAAAAATTGTCTCCCATGAAATTTAGGAACCGGGCCGCACAGCAGGAGGTGGGGGGGTGTGAGGAGGGAGGAAGCTTCATCGGTTCATCTGTACTCACAGCCACTCCCCATTGCTGGCATCACGGCCTGAGCTCTCTGCCACCCCCACCCCATCCGTGGAAAAATTGTCTTCCATGAAACCGGTCCCTGGTGCCAAAAAGGTTGAGGACCACTGGTTTACAAGATTTTTAGTTCCTTAAGATCCTTTTGCAAACTTTCCTCAATCTCAATGTAATTATTTTTTTTAAAAAAACCAGATTACTGTAAAGCGCTAAGCCCTGAGCTATGTTTTTGGGGATTCACAACTATTCGGTCTCTGTTTTCAAGGAACTTGACATCTAGAAAAGGAGGTAGGCCTGCAAACTCTAAACATCATTATGTGGCTAAGGGAAGCATTATATTAAAGGTACAAACTGCTAGAAAAAATAATAATTAATAGTTGAGCACTTCTGAGGCACTGTTATAAATACTTCACATTTTATCTTCACATCAACATATGCTGTAGGTACTATTAGTTCAGTTTTACTGATGGGGAAACAGGTCCAGAGATTAAGTAACCTGTCTGAGTTTGCTCAGGTATTTAGTGGCAGAGTCTAAGCAATCTGTCTCTACCTGAAACCTTAATCACCGCCAGCACACAGTGTAGAATGGGTCATTCTGATAGGTGACAGATGAAACTTCTCCCAAACTAAGTCAGTAAGTAGTGTGGAGGATTTTGTTAGACCCAGATGGGTGAGGAAGGATGTACTAAGCCAGCATTGCTCAAATGTGGTCCCAGGACCAGCCATCTATGGCATCACACAGGACATTGTTTCAAATGCAAATTATTAAGTCCTACCTCAGACTTAACTGAATCAGAATCTCTGGGGTGCAGCTGAAAGTCTGTGATTTATCAAGTCCTTCAGGTGGTTCTGATGCATGTTAAAGTCTGAGAACCACTGTTTCAGGAAAGAGATATGAAATGGATCAAAGCTGGATTATTGGCAAGTAGCCTCTTCTAGCTAGTGCAAAAGTAATGAGAACTTTAGCTTGTAAATCAGCAAAAAGCCTTAACTGCCATGCTAAGAGATTAAATGTTTTCCTTTAGATATGAGAGAATCACCAAAAGTTTGAGTGGGGAAATAATATCATGCAGACTGTATTTTATGAAGATAAATCCGTTGGAAATAGAATAATGCGTTCGGAAGATGAGAAGGTAAGGGTATGCAAATTAGTAAGGAGGGTATGGCAATAGCCCAGCAAGAAACCATGAAGACCAGAACTAAGTAGTGTTTGTAGGAATGCAAAGAAAAAGCTAAGTATGTGAGGCCTTGAATTTAATGAATGCAGGGGTGGTAAAGAGGAGAAAGCATCAAGTCAAACTACTGTTTTTAGCTAGAAGAATGTTGGTGTGCTGATGTAATTATCTAATAGAGGATGCTTGAAAAAGAGTAGCTAGGATTTTTAATTTGTTCAATTTGTTTTTGATAACAAGATGCCAGGGACAATGAGTTTGGTTTTGGGATGCTACTGACAATTTCATGTGATGATGTCCAGCAGACATTTGGAATTTGGACTATGGAGCTCAGTAAAGGGGTAAAGATTGGATAGATACATTTGAAAATTATCAGCATAGAAGTGAAGGTTGAGTAATAATAATAATAGCAATAATGATAATAACAACTACAACAACGATGACGACAAAAACCATTAACCTAGCACCTGTCATATGCCAGTCACCGTTCTTGGCATTGTATCCACATGATCTTATGTAACTTTCATAGTAACCAAGCAAGGTAGCTGTTATTCACACATTGTATAAGTGAGGACGTATGGACCAGAGATATTAAATAACTCGCTCAAATTCATTCAGGAAGTTAGTGTCAAGGCTAATTTTCTAACACTAATCTATCTCACTCACAAACTATTTTGCAAAACTACCTAAACAAGTAAGAGAGGAAAATAGTTGCATAGAAACAGAGCAAGAAGACAAAAAGCGTTATTCAAATTTGTGTCCTAGAAGTGAGAATATAATTATTTTTATGTGAAGTTCATGAGCAAATAGCTCTAGACCATGATATTAAAAAAAATCTAATAAACAACATGGATTCTTACATTCATGATTTATTTTCAGTGATCAGCACCTAAAAAATCAGCTTGTTTGACAAGGTAAATTCCACTACAGTCTATAGTCTTATCTCCAAGGGATAACATTAGTCTTAAATATGCTGAACAAGTCATGCTTTGTCTGTGATTCAGGTCATCTGGGCTGAAGAACATGGCCCACTGCTAACCCAAGCTCTTTGATGTATTACTAATTAATAACAATTACTATGTTGCAAATTTTATGGGGCAAAACACACCTAAAGTTGAGAGTCATGAAATACATGGATTGATTGGTGTTTCCCAGGTTCAATGGTTGTGTCTACATAAACAAGTTGATAGTTTGCAATCAAAATGGAAACTTGTTTGGTCAAGTACAGAATTATAATTCTCCATCTTAGTCCAAAATGTTTTGGAAGGCAGTATTAAATGATGAATCTTGGTTAAAGCATAAAATGATCTTAGGGACACTGTACTTCAATTTTCTGAAAATCTAAGTTACATTTCCTTTCATGAACAGAGCTATTTTAAAGTGGTAGAACAGCCAGAAATTCCTTTGAATATGCGATAAGGCACTTGAATATACCTTCATTTTACAGATCATTTACAGATGATATTTATATACTGAACACACCTTTGTTATATATTTTAAAGACTAAGTTTTCTAATTCCATCATTCAAGGCCTCTATTTCATGGCACAACCTGCCCTTTGATCTTAAAATTCAGCCTCACTCAGACCTGATCATCTTTTCCCATTAAACTGGTAACTCACTATTTCCAAGCAAGAACTGGGCTTTATAACCTCCATACTTTGGTTCTAGCTCATTCTTGACCTAAACTATCATACCCACCCATTTCTTCTGACCCTATACCACCAAAACTTTAAAGCCCAAAGGAAGCCTTTACATCCCAGGAATCATGCCTAGAGCGATCTACTTTTCCTTGATCTCACTTCCCTTTGAACACAGCATTCATTGCTTATGGCGCTAATTTGGGGATTAAGCATTAACAGTCTTGGCATTCTGGCATTGTCTCCTTCTGCCCTCTGCTCTCCTGCAGCTACCTCCCATTGGCCCAGTCTAGTTGGAAGCCTTTGGCAAGGGAGGCTCAGCGATGTAGTGCATACAGGTTGGATCCTGGGTACTGAACAAGGTAGTGAAGAGTGGAGAATGGTCTTGGGGTAGGAAGGTAAACAGAAAAGTACAAGCATAGAAATCCTATATTCTAAGTTGAAACCTAGATGTCCAATTGCCCAGAGAGATAGATATTTCAGAATCTCAAAACAGCATAACTTAGTATTGAATTTTGTAGAAACTTTTTGTGTGGGCATGGGAGGGACAGCAATCTTTTGTGTAAGGCCACCCCTAACATCCTTAATCTCATAAAGAAACACATGTACGTGCATTTATTTCAATGTGTAATTATTGACATAAACACAGCTGCTCTCTATGTTAAAGGAACATTAAACTCACAAAAGCATGGAAATTCCTACTTAGAGTGCCTACTCCATTCTTAACATGCCTTGTTGTGCCCAGATACTGCATGTATTTTGTACCGTTTAAAAGGTTGATGTACAAAAGCAAAAAGGTGGTAAAAAATTTAACTAGGGAGAGGATCGCGCCAGTAGAGTTGTCCTATTCTTAAATTTTATTGTGCACTTATTTCCATAATGCCTAAGCACAACAAAACAAATTAAGAATTAAAGAAGAGATAATTTAACTGTGGATTTCCGAATTTGGGGGCAGGAAAGCTACACATGTAAAGATACACAAGACACATACAGCCAAAACAGAAGAATACTGAAATTGTGTAGTTTATGTTAAACTTAAAATAAATAGAGATTTACACTTCCCTTTAGATCCAGAAATACATGAAAACTTGCAAGGCAGCCCACAACAAAGCAATTGACAAGAAAGATAGCATCTGCTTTTCTGTCTATTCAAGCTGAAGTTTTTCATTCTAAATGCAAGCAATGCTTCCCAAGTTAACATAATTAACTCATGACAATCCTGAAACATCATAATATAAGATACAGATGGAAATTCAAAGCTTTAAAAATGTCAGCTAACTGCATCAGGACTATCACTTTTTTTTAAGTGAACAAACCATAATGCTAATTAAAACAGGTGTTTTTATTTCAAACCCTTTGCATGTTATGAAATTACAACCAGGGTTATTTATTTATTAGTCTGCTGTGAAACATACATCTTAGAAAAAAGGGGTTCTGTGAAAACAACAAAGTAAAAAGATAAAACGAATGACACTCGGCACTGCTTTCTGACACAATAGAGGACCAGTCATTCAATTAGTTAGTAATTTCCGTGTGACTACTTGACAGAATCTACTAATTGTTAATCTTCCACTAACTATTGCTTTACATAATTAATTATATTCAAATAAAAACAACAAAGACATGTGGGCCAGTTGCCCTTTTGAGAATGTTTTTTTCACAAACTGGTTCTGCTTACTGACAATATTTTTAGTATGAAAAGATACTAATCTCACAGGAGAAAACACATAAAAATGTTAGCACATTCTGTCTTTTACCTTGCTTATAGAGCACAACCTCCTAACCCCTGACCAAGGACAATAACAACAACAACAACAACAACAACAACAACAAAACCCCAAAGCTTCTGACTGCTTTACAGAAATCCATCCTTGAAGCAATTCATAACAGCCAAAGTCCTTTGAGTTGGGATCTTTCATATTAATTTAGAATTGCATAAAATTCAGAGTAACCCATCCAGAGGTCAAGCATCATTCATCATTAGTTGAAGTGACATTTTCAACCTTTCATATTGCAGCTGCTAAGAAGGGAGGGGGAAAGGTATTCTTTGGAAGGAAAAAACAGGACCCAGAACACAATCCTTGCTCTATCCACAGAAGAGAAAACAAGGTGCCTCTATGTCAGCATGATAATATGCTTAAATTTGGTGATGTCATTCTTCCCTAACCCCAGAGTCACTAAGCACATGGCAGCTGCATTCCTCCACTTAGGAGTTCTGGTGGAGATCAGTATTAACCATTTTAGATGTAAATGAAGTCCTTCAGTGGGGTGGAGAACATGGCTTTGTGAGCTGAAATGATGATTTATATCCGAATCCTATCTTGTTTTTGAGAGATTGCAACTTGTTAACAAGGCTGCCCTTGTTCTCGTGGCATCCTCCAGGCATAAAAAATTCTGGGAAACTGAGTATGATCACTTTTGAAACTGCAAAACAGCATTCCAAGGCTTTGCAGCAAACACACTGGCCACATTAGGACCTCTGAATCTTTGCAGCTCACAAATGAAAGATCTCTCTCTTTCTCTTTTTGTGGGATGCCTTCTTTTTTCTGACACTTCAAGGTCACGATAGGAAATTGGAGCAATTAAAATGAAAAAGTAATCAGAAAAAAATAGACAGCTGGTATCTAAATGACTAATAATTCACCAGGCTTTTGATAATGCATAGATGTTTGCAAACTCTTAAGACATCTCTGGGTTCTAAATTATCAGGGTTATTTGCTCCAGGAAGCAAAGTTTCTCTGGCAAGTGTTCTAATCTGAAGATAAGTATTATGAAATATAGCAATGAAAGAAGTGAGATCTGGAGATTTCTGCTAAGGAACTCTCTAGTCTCTAAGTTGTCTTTGCTGACTCTACCCCACTTGAAACACAGTAGAATTTTGGTGCTAAGTCTCCTTCCAAGTTAGAGCAATGTGATTGAAATAGATCTGCAGTAATTGTTTACGATGTATAAGAAAACTAGCTTCTGAATTTTGCAAAAAATAAAACTAAAACTGACATTTCATTGGGGGAGAGAGAGTAACTTCAAGAAATCCTCTCCATTGATGGCTTATGTGGATTTGAATTATGTATATAGTTATAATTCTGTTGCATTATGTTAAAACTAATATAATTTAGCATTTTCATCTGTAATGGCTTTCCAAATAGTATTTAACCTTCCACTCCCATATTCTTGGCTGGGATCATACCCATTGAAAAGAGGCAAGTGGAGTAAATAATGGCACTGTGATTGAGGCAGGTGAGATCACAGGTCTTTTGGCTTCTCACACATGTGGTCAGAGCCTGCAGTGGTCCAACTTTTAGACTTGACCCCGAGGAAAGTGTACACCTTTTACTGACATCAAAACCATATGGGATTTCTGGCATTAAAACTTTTCAAAGTAGGCTTTAAGTTTGCATGTGGATGACTCATATACAAACTGACAAAAAATAGAGGTGGTCAATATACAGTGGTTCAAATAAGGATTGTCATAGCTTGCTAATGTCTTTTCCATTTCACTTTTAAATACTCTGATATAGGCTGAGTGCACACAGAGATCAAATTGGGCTGTGAAAAACGTAAATTAGCTGGATAATTGAAGAAATTATTTTTACTAAACTACTAAACTAATTGAAGCCAAATATAAGAGATTATGTTGATACAGTGCATCACAGATAACAAAACACTCTCACATTCAGTATCTCATTTAATAATCGCAACAATCTGGAAAATTTATTAGTTGGTGTTCTCCACATTTTAGAAGACAATAAATGGAGATTCAATGAAATGACTACTCAAATATAGTAAATAGGAGAGCCAAGATTTGAACCCAGGCTTTCAGTTCAAATACTCTTTTTATTGTGCTGTTGTAGCATTGTTGGCGCTATTTAAATCAGCTTTCCATTTTAATTTGTAAACTACGTCTATGTTGAGCTCCGAAGAGAGCATCCAGGGATAAAAATAAAATAAAACCATCTCAAATTCAAAACACAGGTAGTGAAAGATACAGGTGAATGCTTTTAAGGTAGGTTTCAATTGGCTCCTTGCAGCCCATCCGTTCCATCTCCTTGTCCTGGAAGTCAAGTTTTTTACTTTAAATGCCCTGAATCTGCTTCCTGGCAGCATACCTTCGCATAATTATTAGCTCGAGATCATTTATGTTTGTTCATTTGTTTGTTTGTTTTTCCTAAGCACCTATCTTGTTTCTGACCTTGGGTTCCAAGTATCTTGTCTTGCAGTGCTAAAGCATATAGTATAAAGTGATAGTTATGTGCCAGTCCCAGCAGAAGAGAATGCCACATGGAAAATGTTCATGTGAGAATTCACCTTTGGAGTCAAGTGGGCAGAGGAATGAGGTTTGTCAGAACCCTTCCTTCAAGTCCCAACTCTTTCACTTAATTCCTTAGTCTCAGTTGCTGGGTTGTGGTGAGCATCTATTGAAGAAAATACAGGTGGAACCAAGCTATAAAACTGCAAAATATTATACTGAACGAGGCATTGGCATTACTCCAATCTTTTCATCACCAGAATAAAGCTTTACAGAGTAGATCATTTAAGAGAAAGCACAGAGTAGAGTTTTCAGGATACATTTCATGTATTTGAAAATTAAAGTTGTCTGCATGGCACTATTTTGTTGCAGCAAATTCTATTACATGTCATTTAATTTCAGTAAGAATATATAACCCACCTGTATCAAATGAATGAAATATGGTCATCAGGACAAATGTACTGAAATATCACTTAGAAGGAAAATTTATTAGGGAAACTTCTCAGTTCCTTACAAAATGCAAGTGCATTTTGAATCTATAAATTCATATTGGCAAAATGCTGGTGATCAAAAGCTTGAGTTTTATAACTCAAGCTGAGTTACTGAGATAATGCAGGAGGTTGATCAACCTTGGAAAGCTGAGGCAGAGAGAATTTTCTAAATGGATTCAGAGTAACCGTGATCGCTCTTCTGCTTTAGGTGCTTGAAGAACAGTGTACATGCACATACACAACCAGGTCAGTTCATATGATTCTACGCCAGTTACTTGAAACAGGTTGCAAGGATCCATGATGGAGCACATTGAAAAATTCCAATCCTATATTCTAATCTGAATGTTCCATTAAGGGAACAAAAACTGGAGACACAATCAGGTTCAAAAGAGTTGGCCCCTCTAACTTCTTGAATAACACTCTGCAATTGAGCCTGGTATCTGTGGCTGTCTTCAGTCTAACCCTAAATGTTAAATCTTATAAGCAATGCAACCACTACTTTGAGAGATTATTTTGTAGTCTAATGGATTTCATTGTCAGGAAATGGGTTTTGATATTCAGCCAAAATCAAGCTTTCCAGAAACAAGTTTTATTTGTGCATTTCCCTCCTTTAATATTTATGGCTAAAGTAGATATTTCATTTACGGGCTTCTTTTTTAAAGCTTCAGATTGGTAGATGAAGAAAGGAAGGAGTTTATTCTTTTTCTTTCAGAATTTCTTTTTCCCCTCTTATCTGTAGCAAAGTTAACTGCTAATACGGATGACTACTTTTCCGCTGAGAACATGATAAATCTTTACAAGGAGAAGCAGCACAGATAGGTGGGAATATTTGAACACTACCTCGTAAGAGCTGGCGCTGGAAGTTCACCGAACAAGCTAAATCTGTAAGAAGACTACTTCAACTTCAACAGCTTTAAGATTCTTTGTATTGCCATCATTCATTGGTAACTGGGGAGTTTTTACAGCCTTTCAAATCTTAGAGTCCTTTCAATCATTAGATGCCTTAAAGGGACAGAAGGCCTTAAAATGTGCTCCCGATCTCCCTAGTTGAAAAAGATACATAGACAGAGGGGGAAAAGTCAAACAACAATACAAAAAGCATTAATGCAAAGAACAGTGGGGTCTCTCCCTAATTTGACTTTCTCTACAGGTGGCCTGCAGCTGCTTCCAAACAGGTTACTCCATTGCCTTCCCATGAGCACGACAACAAAGTGCTATCTGTATTCACAAGAATACATTTAGTGGCATAGACTGATGCAGGTCTAAAAATAAGAAAAAAGCACTTTTCCTGCATAGCCTGAGGTAACTCTCTGCACCAGCAGAAGACAGTAGCACTCTTGTCTCCCTGGCTGTGCCTGAACATAAAGGAATCAGAAACCCACTTCACATGACTCAAGGAGGCCCAGGGCCAGCAAGGAGTTGATTCATTTTATTTACACCCACGTGAGTCCCATTGACTACATACAGCAGCCAAGCAGGCAAAATCAATAAGGAATATTCTGTTTTCAATTGACCTCAAGGTAACTTATACATATAGATCTCTGAGATTGATATACCTGTTTAAATAAGTATTCTATCATACTGGGAAACATTATGCTGAAATAGGCAAGATTAGAGCATGCCTATTTGGTTAGGCTTAAAAGTAATCAATTGGGCCACCTTCACTAATCTCATTTAAGGAGAGAGGTACACCCTGTCTGTGTGGTTATTTGCTGGCAATATGACAAGGAGAAAAAAGGTTGGAAAAATGCTTGTATTGGATGGATAACACTGCTAAAATTGATTTATAATTTATGTTTTAATACTTAAATATCCATTGAAATGAGTTTTCAATAACATTGCTTCTTGACTGTAACGTTTACATGTGAGGAAGTTTGGCATGTCTCTCTCCTTCCTTCCTCCCTCCCTTCCTTCCTTACTCCCCTCTCTCCCTCCTTCCTTTCCTTCTTTCTTTCCATCCTTTTCTTCCTTCCTTTTTTCCTGTACTTCCCCTCTTATCTCTAAAGCATGTATTCAATTTTTTCCTTCATAGAATCTTTACTCTTCCCCAATTCATCAGGCTGATTTAGGAGCAAGAACAAAAATGATGCTTTCTCTCCTCATTCCCACCAAAAAATAAAAAAAAATCTGTCCCTTTCTGTCCAAGCAGGTTTCCAGGGAGCCATCCTCTCTGAGACACAGCTGTATTTCCATTCCCAGGGCCAAGCGGAATGGAAATCATCTCTGAGATATGTTTAATCCCTACTGACCCAAAAAGTGTGAATCTCCACTCTTATTCTAAGTCCTTCTCTTATGAATGATTTTATTTTTTCAATTGCTTCACTCCAGAACTGTCTTCTTTTTCAACTTTTTGATAGCTCTGTCTTTTCCCATCCAGTTAGAAAGCCCTACAATGTTATTTTTGTAACGTGTATGTGACAACCATGAGTAAAAACTTTTCTCTACTTTAGATATCCAGATGGTTCCAATCTCTTCCCTTATTTCTCTTTAAACCTCCACCTATATTGTTTTATGAAGATATATTATTTAAGAATATCTCATAATAACATACTTCTGCTGATGCATGCCAAAAAATAATAAAAAAAAAAAAAAGACTAGCTGATTTGCCTTTTGAATTCAATAAAGAGGAGAATGGATTTAATAATGATTAATGAATGTCTTACTGTTTTATGTTATATGAACCACTCACCCACCCCCCGTTTGAAATATATATCTTGTAAAATGGTAAGATGAGGATCCAGGAGTCAATGTTCATTGTTAAGTGAAGGCACATAACTGGGACTGGGGTAAGATTAACAAGTCATTCCCAAAGAGAGTCACAAACAATTGGGCGGCTGTAGAAGAGAAATAGATCCAAGTTAAGCTACATAATAGTTTTCTTATTTTAAGTGAGACACACTGAATAACATGCATTTTGAAATATGGCTTTTAAGAATTAGAATGGAAAACTTTAAATCCTGCATCATACAAAATTTTAAGCACCAGATGAAACAAAAAATGCTCAATTATATTCTTATGATTGGGATATGAAGGACAAATATTTACTAAGGGAAAAGTGAAAGTCTCCAACTTACTTCACTGGAATAGGCATAGAGCTCACATTTTAAATGGTCCAGTCCTGTGGCCAGGCAGACTCCTCTCTCTTGTGTTTGAAACTGTAACATTTGCTTGTTTACGGGCGAATGCCAATTTTAAAAGTCTACGAATATTAGCTGTATCAGAGAAACAGCATTTAGCTTTTTTATTTATTCTATTACCTTTTACTTGTTATCATGTCTACTCCTACCCTCCCCAGACAAGAAAATTTCCAAGATTAAGAAAAATGAAGATTTTTGGAAAGGCAACAGTACAGGCTATTACAGAACATTATAAACTTTTGAAATCAAAATATAGAGACCACCACATTATAGAATACATGTTAAACTATAAAGAGAAATTAAATAATGTTTGGAAAGTAAGTCAGATAAGTTGTTGAGGTTACTTGAGACTCAGAAGTTGTATAATTGTAAGCTATGAAGATCAGTCTAGGGACCTCTACAGCCATTCATGTTCTTCAGTTAAACTTTCAGAACTATAGTATCTATTTAGTCTAGGATTAGCAAACCATGGTCCGTGGACCAAATCTGGCTTGTGACTTGCGTAGGTTACCTGTTTTTAAAATATGTTTGTATTTTGTGTAAGTACCTCATGCTAACCGACTGTGCCACTGGAGCTCCAAAGTAGATTGTATTTTAAATGTGACATGCTTCAAGGTGTATCATTCATATAGCTGACACTTTTAAAAATGCTGTTTTTCATTGCATTTCTATAATTCTTAAAAAATTATTATATTGTAATAAAAAAGCATATAATAGAATGAAAGATAAATGTACATTTTTATAGATGAATCTTCTACCTAAGAGCAACTGTCAATTCATCCAAATCATCTAAAATACTACAGTAACCAGCACCATTGTAGACAAGCACTTTAAAGCCCAGTTTTTCTGGCAATTGATTTAATCTACTTTATGAGACTCTACACTCCTTCAAGGCACTAGGTAATTTCATTGTAGTAGTTAAATGAGATGAGGTTTGTAAAAGCAATTTAAAGCAGTACAGAACTATGTAAAGTGGTAGTCATGGTTGTGATACTAGTAGTAGACGTAGGTGTTTAATAAATATTTGTTGGATGAATTAAATGTTGGCTCCATTCTGAACTATGATTTCAAAAGACTTTTAATTGCCCAGAAGAATATCATGCAGATGAAATATCTGATTCGGATGTGAAGGCCTACTGAGTTACATATAATATGAATACTCCACTGGTTATGCAATGCTTGGAATTCCAAGTGGGAGTTTTACTCGTGGAAGAAATACAGTATGTGGCCCTGTGAGTAAAAGATAATAGGAACTATTGAAGATGGAGATTTTTCCACTTGGTCCTGGGCACGGAATCAAAATCTAAGTTTAACTTGGTGATATTTAAAAATGCATAACATGCAAAAGTCTGTAATCATTCTGTTTCTCAGCTAGTGAAAATAGAAGTCTACAGCATAGTATGTGTCAATTTTGAAAATATAGCCAAATCAGGCCGACAAGAAAAATTTTAAGTAAATAACTTCATCCATGTGTTTAGTACCATCCATGACTCTATGCCAAATTCACTTCAAGTTCCCTTCTTCAGCAACTTCTTTTATAACATGTGCCTGCAGCTATTAACTATCTGAAGTGTTGATGAGGATAGGGAAGAAATTACTTTCATGGTTATGTTTTAGGGGGGCATTTGGAATTCAACAATATGTGACAGAAACAGCTTCAGCTAGAAATAATCTGTTAAGAAAAACACCTGAATTCTAAGCAAATAGTTTAGCCATTTAAAATTCATTGAGGCAGATGCACAAGATAAGAAATAACAAAACAAAAAAATGACAGAAAAGTGATCTATGTTACCCAGTAGCAATATAAAGGGACTATAATAGGTTAGACTGGAAATATATGATGAATTTGAACTGCATGAAAATACTGGATATTTAATTTTCGGTAGAAAGTGTTTTCTAGTCTCTGAGGCATATATTTCTTGTTTTGGTAGTGATGGCTTCATTTCTTTATCATTTATTATTTGTTTCTGATTGACAATTTTTTTGTTGTATTTTAGTTACCACAATATCCAGGAAACATTCAAATGGCCCATGCTCAAATTTATTTTTGTGAAAAATGTGCATTAATAGGAACTTACATGTACATACATCTTCAAAGTCCATTATTCTCTGCTGGTAGGAAAACTACGTAGGCTATCATCTCTGCACAGCAACAGTACTATTCAAATGTCCATGTTTATTAAAATGATTTTTTGTTCTTCCATATGGAAGCATCTAGATGTTTGGCATTTTGTGAATAGGCAAATAAAAGATTTATTAAATAGCGAACGTTTCTTCCAGAATCCATTGCTTGTGTTCCTGTTTGCTGTCGAGGTTTTGTTTTTGAGGAAGTGCATAGGCCTTCTTCTATCCAACACTCTCAAGTTCCCTTTGCAACCCTGAGCAAGGTACTCCTTCCCGATGCTTTACATTGTCTAATACATTTCTGAGGATTTGTATCTACGACAGATGAGTTTCACACTTTCTATCCTCAAAAAATAAAATATTTCACTTAATGTAATTAAAATCTCTACATCCTTCCAGAATTACTGAAGACCTTGGAAGTTTTTAAGTTTTGATTACTCTCTTACCCACTTTTTATACCATTTTTGGCAAGATTTGATCTGTACCCAGACATTTATTTTACACTCTGCAAAATTAGACTTCCTTGTTTTACACAGTTTCTTTGGATTTACCCACTAGTTTAGATGTCCTTCATTAGTCTTTACTTCTTGCATTTCAGACATTCCTTCCGGGATACTGTAGCTTATTACTAAAATATGTTCTTATAATATCTGCTATAATCTGAATATATCTCCCAAAATTCATTGTTGGAAACTTAATCCTCAATGCAACAGTGTTGGAAGGTGGAGCCTTTTGAGAGGTGTTTAGGTCATGAGGGCTTTGCCCTCATGAATACATTAATGCCACTACAAAAAGGGCTTGCAGGAGTGGGCTCGCTCACCCTTGACCTCTGCCTTCTGCCAGGTGAGGACAGAGCAAAAGGACCCTCACTGGATGCCAATGCCTTGATCTTGGATTTCCCAAATCCTAGAACTGTGAAGAAATAAATGTCTATTCTTTATAAATTATCTAGTCTCAGGTATTTTATTATAGCAGCAACAATGGACAAAGACAATATCTTTTCAAGGGAGCCTATTGTATTGAACTCTCAGATTTGTTCGCTTAAAAATATTTTTATTTTGCTATGGATCTTAATGAATGAACATACAATATTAGTTTAAATGTTATTTTCTCATGTAAGTAAATGCGATTTACTTATCAAATCTGTCTTTTCCCACGTTCTGTGCCATTTTTAAAGTTAAATATTTTCCTTTGAGGTTAAGGTCTCTCTCTTTCTCTCTCAAATTAGATTTGAGAAGGGAACAATAGGAGGTATTAGGCTAATTAAATGCTCACTCCTATCAAGCTGGGAACTAACATCTTGAGGGATTCCTGGACTGGGTAGTCCCCATGACTGGTCTACTTTCTCCTAGAGAGGTGACATTAGGACATTTCTTCATAAACTAGATGAAAGGTAGAATTTCTGCATTCACCTGCATCTGTATTGAAATCTATAGACTTCAACATACGTACTATGTAGCATACATTATAATTTTAACATAGCTCTTACAAAAGAATATCAATTTTATATTTTTATGTCTTTATTATATTTGTATTTAAGTAAATCAACTAATAGTGCCCTGTTTTCTGAATTACAAATTAATTCTCAAAGAATCTGCTTCATGTCATATGTTCTTTCAATATTCTTAGCAGACATATATGACTGTGGGGGAAAGGTGGCAGTTTGAGGAAGGGATAGGAAGAGGACAAGAATAGGAGAGGCCTGGTTAAATTAGTGAGAAATAAAATTGTAGTCAACTTTCAGATCATTTAAAATAGGATTCTTATGTATTATTGAGGATAATAATGGTTCTTAGTGGAATTCCTTAGAGTACTTCCATGAATGATTAGTTACAAAAGTTTTATAGTTAGCATATCACTTTTATGAAGAAAAACAGTAGCTCTAAAAATAATTAAGAACATTTAAAAATGTTCCTGGAATTTTGGAAGTATTTTCTCTGAAGACTTTTTGCATAACAAACAGATAAACATTAATGAATTCCATCTTAAGTATGTACAAATCATTAATTAGTGCAACCTCAATTATTTGTAAGGATAATACAGAATTTTCTAAAGCACTGACTTTATGGTTCTAAATAAAAATAAAGACAACAATTTTGTGTAAGGGTTAACACAAATGCTAGTTTATAAATAGGTATATGTAAGTAACTTATTTTCAGAGGTAATACTTTTAGGCAAATTGGGTGGATTTAGAAATAGTGGCTTTTATCAAATAATTGTTGTGGATTTAAAACCAATTTAAAGTGATCTTCCTACAGGGTGAGACAAGCTCTCCCCCTGCCCCAGTAAGATTTTAAAGGCAGATTATGGGTTGCATCTATTAAGTATTTGGTTTTAAATTTAAGGTGCTTCTCTTCCAAATTGTCTGATTCTATCAACCCTCTTTCTCTGGGGTTATTATGACATGCATTGAAATTTTTAGCATTCTTTGAACAATCAAAATTAAAACCTCTAATTTGTTTCCAATTTCAGTAGCAAGTTTTGCTTCATACGGGCAATGACAATACAGGTTGAAAAGGCTGTGTTCAGATGCACCAGTCTAGATGATTCTCTTTGTATTGACTGAAAAGGATCAACACTTACATGCACATATTGTAGTAACATTCATAGGGTGTCGGGCAGATGGGAGGAGGAGGTGAGGATGGGTATATTCATACCTAACAGGTGTGGTGTGCACTGTCTGGGGGATAGATATGCTTGTAGCTCTGACTCGGGTGGGGCAAAGGCAATATATTTAACCTAAACATTTGTACCCCTGTAATATTCTGAAATAAAAAAAATTAAATTAAAAAAAGGATTTCATGTTAATGCAAATTAAAACCATAGCATTCTTCCTTAGTAAGGCCACATTTCCACTCTAAGGACTGCGTTTTCATTCCTGGTATAATCTGCATGCCACATAATCCTGGAGAGAAGAGCCAACACTACTTCCTCTCTTGGCACAAAGCAAGGGTGGTTTGGGGAAAAATTAATCGAGTGCCTCTTTACTAAAGAAAACTAAAATGGTATCCTCACCTAAAAAAATGCTTCTTAACATAAAAAGTAATGTCTGAAATCCTCAAATTAATTTTCAATCTCAGTTTAAGGAATGGATCTTGGTTTGAATATAAATTCCTTTGGTAAAGACAATACTTTTAAAGATTCTTTATACTTTATACCTTAATGTTGGTGAGTTCTCAGATAATCTTCTGAAAGCGGGTTTTAGAAGAGAGAAAAGTACATGGGAGATATGCATTTCAGAGGATTTAGGAGAGGGTATCCCCAAGAAAGAAGTGGGCAAAGTATTGAAGCAAATTTCTCCTTCATCACAATGTCTTCCAGAGCTGCCCCAATATTTATGCATTCATTCATTCATTGAGTCATTTGACTAACTTTAATTTAGCACTTACTATGTTCCAGGCAGTGCTACCCACTGAGAGTGCAAAATTGACCACAATATATTTTCTGTTTTTAGGAGCCCTGTTCTAGTGGAGGAGGTAGAAACCAACAATCACAATGCACAGTGACAAATGTGTAAGAGAAGACAATACAGGATTCCATGGGATCATTAAGTACAACAGAAGGACTCGATTTATCCATAAACAAGTGTTGGATTTAGAATCTTTATTGGTAGGAACGTGACAATGATATTCATTTAGCATAATGCATTTTGGATCCAGTCAACCATTGCTGTCTTGACATTATCAGCTCTAGGAATGGCTGAAGATCTGGTGCCAGCAAAGTTGAAAATATTTTAATATCTGGTCAAGTCAGCTGCTCTGACAGCAATTGATTTGCTGAATGTCAAATCTGTTTACTCTGGAATGTAATGGGTTTTAATAAGGTTGGGGATGGGATAAATCTAAATAATGCTTGACTAAGTATTTACCAATTTAGCTTTTTATATTTTGGTTGAATAGAAGGCATTTATATCTCTCAATACAGATTTACATCATGGGCATGGAGGCAGCCCCACTGTTTCATTTTATGGATTATAATATGTCTTGACACAACCCAGGGAATTTGAAGGTGGAGTTGACACTCCATCATTTGCTGGCGCAGTTGTGTCTTTTCCTAAAACTGAACAACTTAAGCAGGGGGTGATTATAGATGTTAACTTTGATGCTGCTGACATTTGTCACCTTATGTCATAACCTTAACATATTTAAGCATATTTGTGGAAGCCCTTCCTGATTGTTCAAAGCACAACCTAGAATTCTGAAATGTACAGGCTCCTATAACATTTGCTCCATCAGCAATCAACACATCAGATTTTCTTTGAGAGGTAAATATTATGTGTCATGTTCCATAGGGGAAAACATTAAGAATGGCTGTGACATGGTCTGTGATAATTTTTTTTCCTCTATGTTTCCTTTGTTTTAGAGGTTACTTACATCAGAAACAAAATAGGCTGTGAATTTCTCTTTGTCCTTCATCAATCAAAGCTGATCAATTATAAGACTAGGAAAACTGGATCACAACTCCAAGCTACATGGTCATATTACACTCATATTATTACTAAAAGCCACATCTATATTCCAAACTGGGATACTATAACCCCTTTGTCATTTTCCAATAAAAAGACCATACCAAATAGGCCGAGCACACCGTAATTAGCAGCTGGCAGAGAAAGCTGTAAATCTGTATGAGTTCTGAACGATTTGCTTACATTGTTGCTTTGTTGACAAATGATGCTGTACATGTTAATGTTCCTGAAATGTCCCCATTGCACCTGACGTGCCAATAAATGCCAGCCAGCTGTATGAATTATGGAAATAAGATTTTTGTTTATGAAGGTATCCCAGACATTTATTTTACAGCATTCCTCTCGACAGATTTAATGTCTGGAGTTACATTGAGAAGATATTTGCTACCTGACATAATGGATAATGGAAACTTTAAAGGCTCTTTTTTCCTCCTTTTAATGATGAGATTAATACATCCACACACGCACACCCATGCACACACATATATATGTATTTTAACATTTACCTTCTGATTTCATAATTTGCTCTTAATTTTTAAACATCACACATTTCTGCTTAAGAGTTAAATAATGTATCAGTTTCCCATTAAGACTATTAGGGGGTGAATATTTAGAATTATATACTGATAAGTTTCATTTCCATTCTAGTCATTCTTTTAGTGTGCAAGTGAATAGCACATAAACGTTTTGTACAAATAATATTATTTTCCATTTGTTGATATATTACTTTATTGTTGTCTAAAAGAGCTTTATTTCTGGGTGTTTCTTTGATATACTTCAGGAATATTTAAGATAAGGCTCTGTACAAATTAGTCTTCAATAAATAGTTTTATCTCTAATGTACTTTAAAATAATACATACTATGGCTGAGAATCCCACAGATTTTACCTCATTGCCACAGAACCATTTAAACCCCTTATTCAGATGAGAGGTTTAATTAATAGAGTATTATTAAAGAGCTCTCACATGAGATAAAAATTACCTGATCATATAATCGTAAAATAACCACTGGTTCTGAATCCTATAAATGCAACAATAAACTGGATCATACTCATGTGAAAGCCTATTCTTCTAACATCAGAATGATATTTATAATTCCCAGATACGAATGCCAATCTTCTCCAGTTTTAATCTTCAAAACATTTGTGTGAAAGAGGCTCACTAGTCTTTGAATTATTCTACTTTGCCACAGGTTAAAGGGGATTAGGAATCATGATTTCTGGGCTCCAGCCATATTTTTGTTTTCAGGTTCATTGCTGAGGAATGGATTGAATCAGTACCTAAACCAGCCGTTAAGTAGGTGGCCAACAAGCATTTGAATTTGAACATTGAACTACAAATGATTTGCCATATCAAGTGCCTCGTGTTTTAGGAAAGAGGCCAATGAGTCCTCTGTGAGTGACTGGTTGCATGATTTTTACCTGGATTGAACTGGTCGATTTTTATGCATACAGGCCAATGTGCTTTGTTCGCAGAAACGTTTGGTATACCTCCCCACATCTTCCTCAGGATCTCAATGCTACCTAAAGTCTCAAGCAGCACTAGGAAAAAAAAAAACGTCTCTCTATGGAATTTTGAACAATGGCGCCTATGGGATGATTAACATATAAATAGGGAGAAAAGTCAAATCACCTTTGTGACCAAAGGCAATTCCCTTCAAATGTTTCTTTCCCCACAAAAGAATCCAGATGGCAAAAATGATGCTTAAATAAATGCTGGCTACAGCTCAATTCTTCTGGTTCACATTGGCTACAATACAAATGACACTCACATTTATATATTAACTATTTCACAGGTTTTGTGTAAAGAGTAAGCTATATATCCACAGGCCTAATGTGTTCAAAGAGTTAAGTCTTCTACTCTTGGCATAGCTGCTCTAGTCTGTATTTGCTCATAGGAGGATTAAGGGTAATGTGCAGCAGAGGAACGACTTAAGGAAACCTGGACTGTATCTCTCTCCTCAATATACCTGCACAACGGGAAACACTGGGCTTCAGACTCTACTCTCCAAGTTCTCTTTCACATGCATGGAATTCATTGAAACTAATGGGAAGGAAATTATAGTCATCTCCCAGGTCTCCTAAATATAGGTTTCTGTGTGGATAAATTTAACTTGTCAAGGTTTCTTACAGAATGACACAACTAAAGTCAAATAGTCAACTAAGAATAGCAGAAAAACCTAAAAGTATTCAATTCCCCCATTTCAGTTAAATAAAACCAGATACATCACAGGCAAAGACTGGAGGTTGACTGGAGATTTTCCAAAATGATACTACAATTTCTTACTGAGTTGTGAAGTTAAACACACATAAAATAATAAATATCTGGGGGGGAAAAACCCACTTCACTTATAATAGGAGAGTATAATTTTAAAAATGAATTGTTTATAAACAAATCATTTTGTGTATATTATACCAGGCTATATTAGGATTGACAGAAAAAATAAAAGAGGGAATTACTGAATGGTATTTGACTATCATTCAGAAAAAGCATATCACCCAGGAAATATTAAATTTAATAAATAATATTTGAAACAGAGATCCGACTGCTGCTTTATTTGGGCAGAATAAAATGTTAAAAGAAAGTTTCTACACAAATCCTTCTTGAAATAGAGTTATAAGAAATTTTATCCCAGCAACACTTGCAGAATGATAATAATAATAGTCGTTATCTCATTTGACTTTTATATTGTAACTTTATGAATTAGGAAGTATTATTAACTTTTTTATTTATTTTTTTATTTTATTTTTTTTTTTTTTGAGACAGAGTCTCACTCTGTTGCCCAGGCTAGAGTGAGTGCCGTGGCGTCAGCCTAGCTCACAGCAACCTCAAACTCCTGAGCTCAAGCGATCCTCCTGCCTCAGCCTCCCGAGTAGCTGGGACTACAGGCATGCACCGCCATGCCCGGCTAATTTTTTCTATATATATTTTTAGCTGTCCATATAATTTCTTTCTATTTTTAGTAGAGATGGGGTCTCGCTCTTGCTCAGGCTGGTCTCGAACTCCTGAGCTCAAACGATCCGCCCACCTCGGCCTCCCAGAGTGCTAGGATTACAGGCGTGAGCCACCGCGCCTGGCCTAACTTTTTTATAGTTGAAGAAGCAGAGCCCTGAGGTGTCTTAACCTATTTAAGGCCATGCCACTTTTGCACAGCATGACTCCAATTGACCCCAAAGCTCTGTGATTCCAGAATCCACATTTTTAAGTGCAAGTTGTACCTAGAAATGAAATGGGTTGATTGTCACAATCTGATTTTGTGTTTAATCCATGTGTTCTGGAAACTTTACTGAAAAAATAGAAAGCAAAGTCAAGTGGATTGGCAGTGTGGATCCTCTGGATAGGAGAAGTGGTTAGGAAAAGAGTAGTAGTAAAAATAATTAATAAATTAACTGTGAGCAGTGAGCTAGATGTGTGAGCACCAACTGTGTACTTTTGGAAATTTATAAGAAGAGATTTTTCAGCTCCTGCATATACACGCTATCCCAAACTCACATAGTTCTCACTAGAAGAACAGAGCTCTAGGTTGGATGATTAATTTTTGCGAACCCAGGCAATGATATATTGAAAGGTGCAAATCAAGGGACAGAAATGTAGATTTGTGAATAATCTGACGGCAAAGGATGGTTGAACTCTGCAAGTTTTCTGTGGAAGAGTAGACAGAAAAACCCTAAGTGATTATGCTTGAGTAGAAACAAAACATTGTTAAACTGTTTTCCAAGGAGGGTGAGTCCAGTTAAGAGAAAGGCTTTTGACTTGTTGAATGGGGTCAGACAGTGAGGTGCTGAAAACTGTAGATTTCTTTTCTGTTCTTCTATTATCTAACATTGGGGATTGTCTCCCGACATATTTAATAAATATTTTTGTCAATTTAATGAAGTGACAGATTACTGGCTTGCCTTGGAGGCCAAATGACCATCCACAGGTCTCCGTCCAGTCCTGATGGAGGGGCTGGCATTCAAGAAACTGCTGGGAAAGAGGAAAGACAAAGGAAAAAAATATTTTTGCCTTTCATTCTGGGAAGGGTAAAGTCAAGCAAAGCAAGGGGTATTTGGGAAAGATAATATATTTGATTTGTTTAGACTAATTCATTAGAGAGAAAGAGGTTTTTTTAGGAATGTTTGAAATAAGATCAAAACACAATGGCACAAACTTTAGAAGTCCCAAGAGCTCAGCTTCCCCCCTTGATTATTTCCACTGAAAAACATTGGAACTGAGTTTCTTGAAAATATTCCAAAACCAATACAGACTGAAAAATAGAGAACCACAACAAGACTAATGACAAAACCCCTCAATTTTCAATAAAACAAAAATAGCCATAGTGTCAAACTGTAAACAGTCATGCATACAGTGAAATACTGTGAAGTCTGTACCAAGACGGGGTGAGAGTCTGAGAGCCAACATAAACTTCAGAAAAGCAATGAGAAAGAGGTTTCTTTAAAAGGATCATAGTCCTGAGAGTGATATCTGATGATCTGAAGAGAGTATCAGATGTGGAAATGGGTGGGTCCTGTGAGTAGAGAAACACCCTAAAAGTTTTATGTCACAGAAAGTCAATGGAGGCGGCACTGAAGGTAAAACCATTTTATTGTCTATTCCCCAGTGTCCTTGGTTAGGAAGAATGCCAAAGAGGAAGCTGCATGAAAGAGCAAGAGGAGACAGAAATTGCTAGATTCCGACACACAGAGCTGTGTTGCAGAGAGAGAGAGAGAGAGAGACAGAGATAGAGAGATTGCTTAAATGGTCCTATTCAAGAATTAGCAGTAATCAGAAAATGATAAGTAGTAATTACAGAAGCAGCATGGCAACATTGATTAGACCCAGGTAAAAAGAAAGATATATATTATAACAGGAGGAATTGTTCAAGAAACCAGGAGAGCTCAAATAGTTACCTACATTTACATATAACGTATCAGAAAGAGTTTTTAAAAAGAACTATAAGTATTCAAAGAGATGAAAATCAAGTCGCTAGAGCTCAGGAAATAAGTGTATTTTTTTAAAAAACCCTATAAATGTCAAGCAAAACAGAATACACATGATTGAAAACACAGAATGATATATAAACTAGAAGAAATTATGAAAAATGAAAAGAAAAATACTAAATACAAAATATATCTATGAATAGTTTTTTGTATATAGACAAAAGTGATTATAGTACAGAAGACAAATAGAACTAGTGTTCTTGAAGAAGAAAATAGAACAAATAGAACAGAAAAAACCATTCAGGATGTAACAGAAGAAAAGTTTTTGGAACTAGAGAAGGACTCAAATCTGTGTACTGAAAAGACACACTTAGTCCCAAGAAAAATTGATACAGAACAATCAATTTCACCTATCTTAGTGCAGCTACTAAAACTTTACTATAAAGAAAAAGTCATATGATTTTCCACATGGCACAAGTAAATCATATTAAAAGGAGAAGAGAAGGGTGGCTTCAGAAAACTTCACAGCAACACTGAGTGCTAGATGAAAAGGTGCACAAAAATTCAGAAAATTATATATATATATATATGATTTCATACCATGACATGTTCTTGAAGCATAAAGATCATACACAGACATTGCAAAACACTCAGAAACTAGGGAGTACCCTTTTCTGGAAAAGGAAATGGATGATGAAATCTAATAAACAGAAAATTAAAGTGAAGCACTTTCTTTTGCAGAGAAAACTAGGTAATATGACTATGGGGTGAGAATTGTTTCCTGTGCAGCACTGAACTAAAACTAAACAATATGGGGGATATAATTATAAATGTAAGCATTAACCTAATCAATACTAAAATTCTAAATAAATTAGAAGACCATCTGGAAAGAAGAACAACTGTATTAATTTCTTCATAAATGAAGAAAGAAAGATTTAGTCTGCAATGGAAACACTTTTTTAAGGACTCTAAATTTTTAGCATTTTTCTTAAGGTTTGGTTATCTTTCAGAAGCTAATATTTCTTGGGTCAAATAAACATTTATTTGAAGTTCAGTCATTTTTCAAGTTCATTTAATTTCTTTTTCTTCTTAAAAAGCAAGTAAAACTAAACATAAAACATTTCACTAAGGAATAATCACTGTGGCAAAATCATATTTTTATCTGTGTGACTATCCATCTCTGTTCATCTGTCTACATCAATATGTAAAGGGCCATCTAGAATGTTGTTCACTAAATGTTAACATAAATTTTGTGTGTGCATTTAAGCATGAGTTTCTGGATTGATTAGATAATGTAGTTTCTCTTTACATATTTTTGTATTGTTTGAATTCTTGCAGGAGTTATTTAATATTTTAAAACAAATACTTTTAAATATTCTAACAAACAGCAACATAACTGCAAAAGATCAGGCTGAGGTGTTTTTATCATTCTCTATTCTGTCAATAGATAATTACAAAGAAAAAGCATGGAGCTCAGAAAATCTCTGCATTCTTTTAGTTTTACAGTCATCTATGGAATTGTGAACTTCCTGTGGGATTTATCTTGCATGTGTCTAAATTTAGAAAGGACATTTTAAATCTTGGGATGATTTCTTAACACCCAGTATGTTTCTGATCCATCTCTCTGTGTCTTTATCAGTATGCTCAAAAAATGTTTTAATAGCAAAAAGTAAAATACAAATAAAAAGGCATTTGCAAGATATTCCAAAGTCAAATATAAATTATTTGGGCTGATTTAGAATTAGAAATTTTACCTGCCAGTGGTTCTGATCTGACCATATTTTATTTTCAGAATTATTCAGGAATGTAGATTTAAAATCTTGCACTGAGAATAAAAGATATATGACCTGACTTACATTCATAAAGATTGTTTGCTCTATTATAGTTTGACTTCAACTGGCGTCTGTAGGCAGGTATTGTCAGATTTTTAAATGCTGTAATTCTGAGGTTTCCAAACCCAGGGCCTCGGACTAGACCTGTACAGGTCCTCACAGCAGGAGGTGGGTTGCAGGCTAGTGAGCAAAGCTTCATCTGTATTTGCAGCCACTCCCCATTGCTTACAACACCGCCTGAGCTCCACCTGTCAGATCAGGGGCTGCATTAGATTCTCGTAGGAGCATGAATCCTATTGTTAACTGTGCATGTGAGGGATCCAGGTTGTGTGCTCCTTATGAGAATGTAATGTCTGGTGATCTGAAATGGAGCTGAGGCGGTGTTGCTAGCACTGGGGAGTGGCTGCAAATACAGATTATCATTAGCAGAGAGGTTTGACTGCACAATAAATGTAACACGCTTGAATCATCCCCAAACCATCCCCTACCCCCACACGGGTCCACAGAAAAATTGTCTTCCATGAAACTGGTCCCTGGTGCCAAAATGGTTGGGGATCCCCGCTCTAACTATCCAGATCACCTTATAATAACATTGCTATTCTCTTCTAGGTTTTAAGTTTCCCAGAATGCTACAAATGAACACATTGTGAATGTCCAGATACTTGGATGTCGATGAAGTTTGGTCTGTACCGCCGATTCTCTAGCCTGCCTTGCATCTACCCTGTTGGGATAGCTATAATTAGGTTCTTTTGGACACCTACTCTCATGACACTCTCCAAATATCTAACTTCAATAGATGCCTATTTAAAAGTTCAAAAACATGAATGGTTGCTCTTGGATGGCATTTTCTCAGCTGTATCTATCAAATCGATCAGTTAAAGGAGAATACAAATTAAAATGTTTCTATTTTAAAATTCTAAAATTTCAAATTTAGCTAGAAATGCTTCACTTAATTTAGGTAAATGATAAAATTTAGTTGAAATTGTGAGAAATGACAGAAGAAATCGGTTTTCTTAACCAATAAAATGCCTAAAAATTAGTAGTAGACATTGAACTACAAGTAATAAAATTAGTATTTTACAGCAATCAGTTCAAATATATAAAATAAAAACCATGGAAAACTTCCTTTTATTCAGAATTATTTCTGAAGTATTGGTAGTTTATCTTTGCTCACATAAGGTCTTCCAGTCTGAGCTTTAACTTGACTTTCATGTTTAAATAAACTCATACAAAATCTTAAAAATGTCCCTAACAGAACCTAACTCCATATGTTAATTTTCAATTTTTCTAAGAATTCAGAAGTATTGGTTTAAACAAATTCTGTCAAGTCAGTGGTCCCCAACCTTTTTGACACCAGGGACTGGTTTCATGGAAGACAATTTGTCCATGGACCGGGGGCAGGGGATGGTTTGGGGATGATTCAAGCGTGTTACATTTATTGTGCAGTCACACCTCTCTGCTAATGATAATCTGTATTTGCAGCCGCTCCCCGGCATTAGCATCACTGGCTCAGCTCCATCTCAGATCATCAGGCATTAGATTCTTAGATTCTCATAAGGAGCGAGCAACCTAGATCCCTCGCATGCACAGTTTACAGTAGAGTTCATGCTCCTATGCGAATCTAAAGGTGCCCCTGATCTGACAGGAGGCGGAGCTTATGCACTAATGCGAGGGATGGGGTGCGGCTGTCAATACAGATGAAGCTTCTCTTCCCAGCCGCTGCTCACCTCCTGCTGTGTGGCCTGGTTCCTAACAGGCCACAAACCAGTACCCATCCATGGCCCTGGGGTTGGGGACTGCCTTGTTAAGTAAATCTACCATCTACCTTTCTGACCCCCACACCCTATTTTTTTCTTTCTGAATATATCAGCAACATCCATCATGAGTAATCTGACTTCCTATAAAACAAACTGTTCATAAAAATCCGTAAAACTACTATGGGGTACAAACAAATTAATCAATGACAATGATATGTAATAAAACTGCTGTTGTCCTCCTCTCGTGGAAGAATTGCTTCTTCTGTGGGACTAATACATCTTGCCGGAACAATTTTCAATAATACGTAACATATGGAGTCAGCTTTTATTATTCTTCTAAAAGAAGACAATTATATTTATGTGATAAACTGTTCTGTGTTGGTAGCATGATGTTTATATTACTGGCCACTTAAATAATCCTCTGACATGTTCCTATGTGAATCTGCAACCTGCTTATCTTGAAATCCCTCCTTCATTTTAAGCTCCATCTCTTAACAATGGCGTTCATGTCCCCCAGATCCTGAGGGTAGCAGAGCTCTCCATGAGACCAGTGCAGACACGGCTCTCCTGCTGTGGATGTAGGCAACACGCACTCATCTCTCTCTTTCCGCACATTTTTCCATCTACACATCTTCCATCTGAGCGCTCCCTGAAGAGCAAACTCAACCCAGCCAGTGCTTGGTGGAATGAAAAAAAGAAAATCAAGAAAACCCCACAGCTTTCAAGATTTAGCTTTTGCTAAAGGAGCTATCAAACTGGTGTTAATTGTGAAAAGTTTTTGAAGTATTGTCTCCCCCTCACCCATCGGTAAGCTGGTAGGAGATGTATTTTATATAACTTTAAAATAATTCTTTGGGGGAAGAGAGAAGCCTGTAGACGCTTGCTGAGTTGCCTTCCACAGTTCATCTAAAAATACTCAATAAAAGCAGAAAAAAAGTTTGTCTACACATTTTCTAATTCTACTGCTCCCAACCCGCATAGACATTTTTGAAGCAGAGAAATGAATTTCCATATTGTCACTTTGGCTCACTCATCGGTTGCCACTGTGTGTTTAGATAACGCTTGTTAAAAAGCGATGGAGTTCGCTCCGCCGCCTCAGGCGTCTGTAACGACTCTCTCACGGAGCATCGGTTGGTGCAGTATTTACCAATGCCCCTCCTCGTTGTTGCCCCACTGAGTGAGTCGAATAATTCTAATAATCAAAAGCACAGAGTCTGCATCTACTTTGGAAATCAAACCATGGGTAATTTTCAAAAGTGGTGCCCTCAAATTTTGATGAACTGTCACAGAAACAGGAATTACCACAATTCAAAAATCACATCCACTAACCGACAGAGATCAGCATCTGTGGATGATTTCTCCTAACCCACTACTCCCTGAAATTTCTTCCCTACCCCCTTAACAAAAACACACCCTTTTGCCTCATGCTTCCAATTTAGTGCAATCATGCCTCTTACTGGCCATTGCCTTGCAGGACACCAGCTGTCAAATACATAGATGCAAGGTATGGGGGTTTGAAACAGAAAGCCTTGTAATGTAAACGGCGTGTACATTGATATCACGTCCAATATTAGATTCAAATGAGACTGCTCACATACAGAAGCGAGAACTCCACTGCATCATAAACACTTGAAATAAAGGAACGCTGAATGGTGTTTATCACTTTCCAGAGTCTTCAGATACAATGTCTTTCAGGGAAAGGAACTACCCTGTTCCTTCCTCTCAAATCACGTCTCCGCCAATGAGATGATTGTGAAAGAGAAGCTCCAATCCTTGCAAGGCTTTAAGGTACTATCTCTGAAGATGAAAGTTTTAGCTCTTCCTAAGATTCTGAGAACGTGAAGTTGGGGGAGATGCTGGGGGAGGGGGATAGCAGGTGCCATTTTCAGAGTTGGGCAGCTAATTTCACATATAACCTACATTTTATTTTATTTTTTTGTAATTTTAAGACCCATTTACTTGCATTACTTCTGCCCTAATCCCTCTGCCAGGTAGTAGAGGCAAAGGTGAGAGGCTCTACTTGCCCTTAAGGAATTCAGGATCTTAAAATGAGAAGATGGAGACAAATAAATAAGCAAATGACTATGCAATACTGCATTATTAAAGGCTACGGCAAAAGCACAGATAAAATGGAGGAAGGCCAGAGGAGAGAAGGAGAGGTTATCTCTGTCTGGGGGATTTAAGGACAGTTTCAGGGAGGTGATGACATTTTACCTTCATTTTGAAGGATGAACAAAGAGATGTGCAGGTGCTTGTGGGGCTGTGGGGTGGAAGTGTGTTCCAGGATGTGACCGCAGTGTGGGAAATGGCACCTAGCTATGCACCAACCAGCAGGCATGGCAAGCTGCTGGTTTGACACAACGGACACTGCTACAAAAAACTGCAGCTTCCTTAACTTTACAGCATATTGGGATGGATATCACTTGGCTCCTACATCTTTTGGCTTTTTGTGGGGCTAATTAATGAATCAACTCTGCTTGAAAACATGGACTCTGTTCAAACATACCTGTGTTTGAATCTGGTTACCAATTCTGTGGCCTCAATCAGTTTATTGATTTCACTGTTCCTTAGTTCCTTTAGCTGAAGCTGGGAATGATAATAATACTTGCTAAATAGGATTACTGTGATGATCAGAAAGATAATGCTGGTCAGAACTTGACATGCACGGTACCTATCCCACAGTAGGTGCTCAATAAGTCTTAGTTATCATTATCACCATCATTACTAAATATCCATTATGTATAATCATTTTTCTGGGTAGTATGAGGGTAAAAAATGTACAATTCAGACATGATTCTATATATGAGGATCTAGATGGTTTTGGTTGAGGAGACAAGGCCTAAGTTCATGAATTAGCATAAAGAGAAAATTATATGTATTAAGTAGAATTATGTACTAACATATATGTAATAACACAGGAAACTAGAACATTTTATTTTAAGGCATTAATTATTATAAACTGCATATCAAAATTTTAAAAGTACATGTAAAAGAAGGATGAGTAAGGAAATAAGCTGAATTCATCACAGGAATTTGGAACTTGAGTTGAGTTTTGAAAAATGGGCTAAGCAGGGGAATTTTAGGAAGAGAAGTGACCTAGAATATAGAATCTATTGGTACCAGCAAGTCATAGAGGTGGAAATAAACAGCATTTTCTGCCTGTAATAATTACATTTTCCTGCAGGAGCATAAGCTTCACATTGGGCGTGGGCTGGAAATAATTGGATGTGGTCAGCTTCTGGAGAACATGATGAACCCTGGAGAAATTTATCTGGCTTTGGTACTAACAGATACAGGAAATCTTTAGTTCAATTTTGTCTTTTCATTTCCCATTTAATTGCACAAATCTCTGACAGAATTGACATATTGAATATCTTTGTTGGGACAACACCTTTCACCTGTCTTTAGCCCCCTAATTAAGTCATCACTAAATAAATATGCAGCAGAAAAAAACTTACTGGAGTTTCTCCTCTAATTTTAGAATGTGCTGTAAGCCTGGTCTGTTGGTCTTATATTCAGATCATTGAATATAAGGGGGAAAAAAAACTCTATTCCTCAACTCCTGGATTCTTACTTCATAAAAACAAATGTCTCAGTGCTGGTGGTGGAGGCTGAAGCTCTGTATGGGGAGGGCTAGAAAAACTCAGAACCTTAATTCTTGCTCACTTAAAAGTACTCCCCCAATGCTGGGTGTGGTGGCTCATGCCTGTCTGAGTGACTTCATTTATTCTATCTGGCCCAGGCCCCCTCACGATTATGGGCACACCTGTCTGAGAATGCGGATCTGAATTAAAGGCACAATCCAATAAAGAGAGTTAATCTTGTCCACACAGAGCCTTAGAGTGCTAAGCCCTAACTCAACTAACTAAATGCTGGTAACATTTTCTCAAGGAGAGAAAACGGTGGTAGGTCAAACTGAAACAGATTCAAATTTGCCAAGACAAAGTTAGTGCCCGTGATTTTGAGTCAGCTACGAGTATCTTGCAAACTTGTGTTTGAATTAGTTTCCCACTCTATAACAAATATTAATCCCAACTTTTCACTCTCTGATTTAACCATCTCTGAGAAGTCGATGTACTTAGAAGCCTCCAATCACATTTTAAATGCTCTCTTAAATATTCAAATTATATAATTATGCCTAATTATGCAATACATTGTATTTGAATACAAAATCTTAATACAGTTTTGGCATCATTGTCATCTTACAGCATTTGCCTTATTATGCTGTGGCATTTTGAGTATTTCTGATCAAACAGTAGAAATGAAACAGGTTTTGCATACTGAGCATCTTAAAACCCACTTTAAAGAGATTTACTATCAATGCACATTTTCTGTTCAGCTGGAAAAAATAAGAACTTTGTAGTGTGTATTATGAAATGTTAAATATTAATACTATTTAAAGTTAATGGTATGCCAAAGAAAATGGCTAACAATACATTATACAATTAAATGCCTATCATATTAGCTCATCTATTAACAAAATAAAACGGATTCAAACAGAAGAGTTTTGATTTGTAGTTTTTTAGCAAGGGTTGCCCATGTGTAAAAGCTAAATTATTTATTCAATTTTTAAACTGCTGGATACATCAGTCTGCAATTATTTGCATTATATTTGAATACTTTGTCATGTGTCTCTGATACAACAAAAACAGTAAACAGTTTTCTCTTTCTGTATGAAGGCATCTTCTTCTCCACAGATGCCACTAACAAAGACCAAAAACATCAACCAAGAAAGGGCATTTCTTTATGTCTAGAGAGTCACTGGAGATTTCTAGACAGCCTGGAATCATTAAAGATCTCAGCGTTACCCTGACAGGCCCTTTGCTGGCTTAGATTTGCCATCACACCTTGACCAGATTTTCAGCTACATAATTCTGCATTATTCTGACCCTCCCAATATTTATATTTGCCTGTCCGAAGTTAGTCTCTCCAATTTCATACTCCGTGCTGTAACTGTATGTATCTTGGTCCATAGATGTTTGCATGCCATCACCTGCTTGGCTTTAATGACAGTTTTTTCTTTTCAGTGTTGGTTGCCTAAAAGACCTTGTTAACATGTGGTTTTTGCTCCTAAAATATTTCAAAGATTATATATGAATGGAATGCTCAGGACACGTGAGGAGCCACACTTGTGCCTGAGCAAGCAAACCAACTTAACTCGGACATAATTACCCCTTTCCTGAACCAATCAATTACAGCAAGGTTTGTGTACATCATCTCCCAAAGCAATTACTGCACGTTTAAAAAAATCCTCAAAAACCTGAAAATTACTTTACCTACAGAGTTCTAAGCATGTTCAAGAGCTGCCTGCAAGTAAGAGAATTGCTTGAGTGATGCCTGACATCTCTTCCATATATCCATCTCTACAGTGCGGCATTCGTTGTCTTAACTGTAAAAGTTCACTTATTGTAGAAAGCATATTATTTCTGAAGAAAGCATACCAAGTTCCCTCTGGAGAGTATCCTCCTCCCTTTATCCCAGTTCCTGTACTCTGGATGGGACTCTCCCTCCACCTCCACGTAGGGAGCATGTTACCTTGGACTCAGCCAATCAGCCCATCCCATTTCCTTAGCCACAATGGTTGATTCAGGGATTGGTGAATGACCCAATTTTGGTTAATAATAGTCAAGTGTTTTGGGAAAGAGCTTCCTAATGGACTAGAGCAGAGACTGTGTTAACCCAGAGCTGCTGGAGGTCATCTTGCCACCATGTGAAACTTGAGAATGAAGCTAACATGGACAGTAGAGCTGAGAGATCGAGAGAGAGTGGGTCCTGATGATGCTGTTTAAACTCCAGCATTTAGTCATGCTCAAAGCTGGTTCATTTCCTGAATTTTCCAGTTATAGAAACAAAAAAAAAAAATTTCTTTTTTTGTTTAAGCCAATTTGGATTGGTTTTCTTTCCCTCCCTTGACATCAGAAGAGTTCTAACTGATTCTCTTGTACGTTTTATTTCCTGCTTTGTTTCCCTAACAGCGCTGGGTTTTTCAGCTGCAGCATTCTCATACTGAAAGATCAAATATGTAAATAAATTAAAAAGTCAACATTTCATTATAGTCCCCAGTGAAGGGGACTACATTTTAGCTGATACAAAGAATGGCCTGGGAGCATATTCAAAGTCAATGGATGATTTAAATTGAATACTGAAATCTGGTGGGTTTTGTCTATTTTTTTTCAGGTCATGTCTAAAATGTTGTCTTAATGAAAATAAATCCCATCAACCCGAGCCCAAAGTAAGTGAAGGTAAAGTGGGAAGATTTTGGTTAGACATATCATTTTAGTTTTTCTCTATTTCAGGTGATTTGCTTTTATCTTCCAATTAGGAGATTTAGCTCTAGCATAGTTCCATTTCAGCTTTGTAAACAGAAAGATGGTGTATATGATCTTCAGCTGAAGTCATTAATTGAGCTGGGACATTTCTTCTATGGAAGGTTATTTTGGACTTCCTTTCATTCCAATGGGAATCGACTCAATATATGGTTTGTGTAATAAATGAGAGTCCACCAAAATAGTCTAGTCATATCTTAAACCAACGTAGAAATCTGGTCAGCAGGTAGGTAAAACAGAGCTGGTAAAATTGTTAAATAAAATATGGCTTTTAAAAATCTACCCATTTTTAGAGTCAAGGCTTTTTTCCCCCCTTACACTTCTTAGGGCTTCCCCTAAGTTCTTCACTCTTTATCCTACACTCCTCCCCTCTTCTGATTCTTCTAAAATTTCCTGTTCTGCTATATTCTCTCAAAGGTATGCTAGGTTATATGTTATACTACCTGATAAACACATGTGTGTTCATGATTATTTCCATAATGTGTAAGCCTCATATGATATAATATTTGTATTATCATAGTACATTTTTCTTAATACAATACCTTAAACTAGAAACTTAATGATGTGAAGTATGTGGAATGAATATTATTTCTTTTTTAAATAAATAATGCCCGCGTCATACATCACTAAGGGATCACAGAACTCTTTCTCACTTATCTGAGATATTGCTTCAGTATCCTTCTTAACACAACCATCTAATCAATCACTAACAATCACCTGTATTTAGTATAAAGGTGAAATAACTTGCCTTTCCTGCCTTAGCCAGATGAATTGATTTTCTAATCGTGGCATTTCAGGCACAGTGAAATGCTGGTGGGAAATTATTTTGTAAAGAATTCCCTTCAGTGGCACATAAGCATCCACCTACACTGCTGTCAAATCAGGTTAGTCCATGAGTATTTTAAACGTGGTTAAATAAGAGATAGAGATTTGGGTGTTAATGAACAGTGCTTTTTATAATGTCATTTGAATATGGATATACTCAGTGACCTAAGTGAGTTTATGTTCCACCTCCTCCAGTTTAGATTATTTATAAAATAATTCAGGGCACTTCTTTGTCAGAATAACACATTCCATCTAGAGAAGGCTAAATCGAGTACTCCACTCTCTGCCTCCTTTTCCTTCCCTCGTGCCCCCAGAATAAGACTATTCACATGGAAAGCAAAATACAGGCACTATTAGAACGGTATCATCTCTTATTTACTTCACAAAACAGAATACAATATGGGTTGCTGTGAAATACAAATGAACTGTAATCCTCATCAGGTTTGGAAATAATGGATTCAGGCTAACATTTCCAGAAGAAATATGAAGGCAGTATTCTAAATTTCCTATTCTTTCCCAAATGAGTTTGCACAAAATGTGTCGCTAAGAAGAGTAATGTGCCCATCACATAGTGAAATTTCCCACTTGCAAAATGAAAATGAAAAGTCTGCATTTTAGGATGGCGTATTTAAACACATGCACCATGCTGTCCTTACAGTAGGGAAAAGAAAGCTCCCCCTACTGGGGCATTAAAAACCCTCCTCTCTTTCCTGCACCCCATGGCGGCATCATATGCAAGAAGGCACAGAAACATATAGTCTTCCCATTATCCCTCACAGAATCCTCGTTCTCTCATCAAAACATTACATTTTCCTCATTTCAGTTAATTAAAGGACAGCTGGACATTTCATTATTGCACCAGTCTCAGCTCTGTCTAGTTGAAATGGGGCATGCAAAGGTCTTGGTCCCAAAGACATTTTTACTCAAGATAAACAGTTTTAAAATCCATGCCTCTGATGGAGAAATTTGAAAAAGAAATAAAAATAGTCTTTAAATTGTATACATATGTGTTTCTGTGCATGGTTTTCACAACACTCAAGTATATACACATGTAGGGAGAGTGAAACTCAGCATGTAAGAATTTTTACTAGAGAAATATATACATATACACACACATATGTCAAGATGAAGAAAAAGAGTCACATGATTTGTGAGTTGGTATAAATGATTGGATATTAGCATTTATTGGCAAATCTCTGGACATGTGAAACTCAATATATATATTTTACTCTGTAAGTATAAAAAGCTGATGTAAATGTGAGAAGTTTAGAGGTTGAGAGGCATAGCCAAAGTAAGGATAAAAATAATTGTTCCCATGACAATATATGAGGTAACATATTTTATCAAGAGGGCAAAGAGGGGTATATACTGAAAAGGATTTTAATGAAAATTTTCCTCTAAAGAAATTTCTAAGCTTTCGTAGTTGAAGTGCTTGCTGGCTACAGAAAAAAAAAACACCCAGAGTTAGCCAAATTCCTACCAATTCTACCAGAATGGAGGCATGAGTGAGGGGGACATTTAGCATGTTCCCTATATCTTTTCATGCTTTTTAGTGTTACTGACATGAGACACTTTGGGGACATACCCTCCTCACCATAACCATAACCAGGTGGGCAGCCTTTATCAGTAGAGAGGCAACAGATGATTGGAACAATTGTTGCTTTCAAAATAGGTTCAATTGTAGTACACAATTTTCAACACAAAGCTCCTATTTTCGCCCCTTTTCTCTTTAGAAATAAATCCTAGGGATGGTGGTTCCTCCAGAATCAACAAATAAACAAGGCACACTAACATTCTCTCCCCATTGGACTAAGCAAATGACCTTCTTCCAAAGTAGCTGTAGACTCTTTCAACAATGAAGATCTCTGGGCTTTAGGCATTAGAAACCTGGCTAGCTGAGGCTCTCACCGCTTAGAAATCCGAGGCACCTCTTAGAAATCTGACATTATTTTGCAAACCACACTGATTAGATTTTTGACCAGATGATTCCAAACTCTAAGGTGTGTGTGAGAGTGAGAGCGTGTGTGTGGCTGTAGAGGCAGAGATCTGTCATAGATGTTCTTTGCCCCTTTTCTTGTCTCCTTTAATAGGTTCAGGTACAACTGTTTTCAGATATAGGTGTGCTGGCATGGCCACAGTCCAGAAACCATCCTTGGTCAGGACCCCCACTGCTAATGCACATTTTCCAGAAAGTAACATAAATAGTCACAGACTAAAATAATCCAGAATTTTCTTTTCTCTGCTCAATCCTGATTTTACTAGACATAAAATATGAGAGGCAACTTTTTCTAGAAATGGACCAAATATGATTCTGATCTACAGTGGATGGGGGAAATATTTAAATCAAAGATTTGTCACTCATTAGAACAACTAGAACTGGGTTCCCTCTTATAAAAGAAGAGTACACCTCAAAACCCACTATGCTAGGTATGTTGGATCCCATAAAATTTCCAATTACTGCTTCAGAATTTATTGTGCACATATGGAAAATAATACTTGTAAAACAGAAAGGGATTTGTGCCTTGTGCTGTCAATACTGTGAAGGATGGGGTGATTATAAAGCAAATTAACAATACTTTTAAATGTGCATTCACTTATCTTTCCAATTAAATCCTTGTTAAACAACTGCACAGACAGTAATGGCGCTTCTGCAAAGCACTGATCAAGACAGTTTTATTGTAATTTTTACTCTGTAACAATTAATCAAGTAGGCATTTTCTTTATTATTAAATTATTTAGTTAATAAATATTCTCAATTGGCTAACATATTTGTAGTTTACATGTTATTTTTGATTTTCCTAGAGTGGAACATATTTGGGAGTATTTCCATTTTCTAGCAGAGGGACCATTAATGGATGTGATTTTGTAAATTTTCTTTTCTCTAGAAGAATAACTGTGAACAAGAGAAGTCCTTGAAACTTTAAGCCATTTAAAAACCTTATTTCAACCATTTTATTTTATAAGGGATGCAAACACATTGCTTTCAGCAGATAAGAAATGTGAGGTTTTGCTTTAAGGCATCTTTCTGTGGGAGCTAGCATTAAAATTAGCATTTTAAAAGTTTGTTAATACCAGTTACAGACTTTTGAGTCATGAAGCTGTGTTGTAGTTAGCATTTCCTTTTCTTATCCCAGTAAAATGAAAAGTACCTGAATTATTGTTTCTTCTATAAACACGAAAGGTGGTACAAATGAAGAAACAGATATAAAGATATCTAGTAGTATTTTTCCTATTTGTGAATTTCCATTTTTGTAATTTGGAGAGTCAAACTTTTCGAGCTCGTATACTTTACCACTTTGAAAGTGCTTTAAACGGTTCTTGATATGGTCTTTGTGTTTGGGTTTTATTTTGTATCTTTAAAATTTTTTTATAAGGAGGGATTTCTACGTAACTAGATTAGTAGTGAGGGTGGCGATCTCAGAACTTACACAGGGATTTAGGAATGAGGATGGCTATATTAATTCAGAGGTAAGAATAAACATATAAGACATGCAACAGTTTCTTGAGTGAGAAAAAGAAATTTTCAGATAAGCCTGGTTTTATAGTTGTCTAAGTGCTGTGATTTGAGGTGAATCAACATTGCATATTGAAGATACTTTACACAAAAACCTGAAATCCTCAGTTGGCTTGATTATATGAGGTCCCTTACATTATACCTACCAGGAGTAGTAGAGAGCATGACCTATTATCCTCAGATCAACAGATTATCACCTTGGGAAGTCTTAGCAGACTCTTGAGACAGGGGGATGATAACCTTGAGTAGAGGTAAAGGGAAGAGAGAGAGAGAGAGAGAGGGAGAGAGAGGAGGAATCCTGGGTGCGTGGGGTATGAACATGGAGAAAGTGGGCTCATTAAGACTGGATACCTTACAGGTGTCAGGATTGAGGGCAGAGTGACCTGAAGGCTCCAAAGGCACTGTTGGCCTCTCCATGCTATGGGTTGTAATTGACCCTGGTTTCACCCTGGGTAGCTTTCTCGGGGTAGAAGTGGAATGCTGAGTATTTTGGCAAGCAGAAGTAAGATTATCTGGCAGCACAGCTTTACTGATGAGCACTGCACAGGACTGGCTTCATGGAGAACCCAGGGGTAACTGTGAAGTGCAGCTCACTCTCCAGCGTCTAACAGTTAGGAAAGGAAAAGAGATGGGATGTGGAATAGACTAAAACCAGTATTGAACCACGGGTTCAAAATGCTATGGGAGCACAATAGAAGAAGAAAGTAATTCCTATTGAGATTTATTCCAGGAATCATGAGATTTGTGTGAAGGAGATGAGTTCATCAGTCAGCAACACCACGGATGGTGTGCCTCTTACTCTGAGAGGTTCTGCTGTCCCATTGGAACCTATCACATATAATATGCATACATACTCCAGTCCCTAGGGCTGAAGGGATCCTGAATTCCGATGTCCTGAGAAGAGAACGCGAGTGAGCCCCTTATGGCTGCCAGAACATGAAAAGAAGGGATTCACGAGAAGGGAAAGCAGGGCATTTGCTCTGGAAGAATGTAGCACAGAGGAGACCACAAGGAGATGAGCAATCTGGAGAAGTGTAAAAGATAAGATGAAACAGCAAGAAAGACAGATGCCACCAATCCCTGTTACTATTTAAGGAGAATTATCTCATTGGCTTTTTAGAATCCCACGGGTATTATATTAAGGGGACTATTGGGTACACTGCTTGCCCCAAGAGCCTCTAATGTCGAAACTAGGCATTAGAAGACCACGGTTGGGCTTTAAACCCAACTTGTGTCTAGATTACCAGGCAACAGAATACCTACTTGAAATATCAGCTGAACGAACAAATACAACTTTTACCAACTCATTTAAACGCACAGGGACTTTTGTTTACCTATAAAGTGAGTATGTTTCTCATAAAGATCCAGTGAGACAGCATTTCGAGTGCTTTAGAGAACTCAAGTACTGACATTCTCTTGGTATGTTCTGTAGGGTGAATCCTACTCTTTTCATGAGGATTTATCCAATTTTTTTAAAAAAAGCAAAACATATCTTTCTTCTTTTCCCATTTGTTTTCAAAATAAATACATGTAAATGGTATGAAATTGGGAGGCAGTTTTGAAAAAGACAATATAAATCACCAGTACCTCATGGTAACGCCTTATGTATGTCTTGCTATTGTTTCTGGAATTGAGTTCAATAATACATAGTAAAATAGTCCATTTTGAGAGAAATGTCTCGGATGCCCAATATGCCTCATCTTTTTTTTTTTTTTTTTTTTTTTTTTTTTTTTAGGAAATGGCTAAACTCGAGAGCTAATCAGTAAATTAATCAAAATGTCTATTGTGCTATATCATAATATTTTGTTTCTAAGAATTTAAAAAATTAAAAGTAATATATGTAAAAAAAAAAAAATGTATAGGGTCTCCATCACGTGTAAGATAATCTTCTAGGTGAGGTAGGACAGGTAGATTAAAAAGATATGAGCTCTGTCCTTAAGGAGGGTTCAGTGGATTGAGGAGATAAGATATAAACATATAACTTTTGCTAATTATATAAAACAACATATATAATATGAGATTATTGTGAATTGAGTGGCTGAAATTATAAGCATAGGACTTAAAAGAAAGAGTGATTCCTGTGATTCGGGGAGGTCCAGAGAACATTTGAGTGGCATTTAAATAATCCAAGGAGGACCTTAGATAAACCCTTTCTTTGTCAAAATTCTTTCCTTTAAAAAACCTTATGCTTCATTATATTACAATAGATTTCTGCATAAGGGTGGTTGTGAGGGGTACATTCAGATATAACTTCCATATGGTGCAGCATTTTCCAGTGTAGCAGTTTCATTATCTCATGTGATTGACTCATCTCCAAAGAATAGATATGCTTGCTTTAAAGATTAGAAAATTGCCCTGGGAAGGCTAAATGACTTGGGCAAAATGACACAGCTAGTAAGAGGTGACATGGAAGTTGACCCAGGCTTTCTAACTCCTGGGCCAATGTTCTCCTTGCACTTTATTGCCTAAAGGAAATGGTTTAAAAGGGTCATGGAAAACAAGACAATTGGAATATGGAGTTTACCTCCTATAAATCAGCCTCTATTATTATATCATGACTGGACTATTGTAACAACCTCTACCTGGTCTCCTGTACCTGTTCTTTCCCCCTAAAATTCATTCTTCTCATAGCAGCCAGAATAATTAACAAATAAATACATAAATAAGCTCAGATCATTTCCGGCTTACTTCTCCCCTCTACCCATTTCTGCTGAATTTAGAATAAAAGACAAACTTCTAATCTTGATTGGTAAGGCCTACCTGGCCTGTCTTTACCTATCCCTCTGGCCTCCTCCGTGTCCTGATGTCACCTAAGCCCTCATTCCCTGGGGCCAGTTTTCCTCTGCCTGCTGCTCTCCCTCCACATCTCTGCATGGCTCCCTCCTTCCTCCCAGGTTAGGTCTCTACTCAAATGGCTCCTCCTCAAGGAGACCTCAGATCATCCAAATTGAGAGCCACCCTTCCCTCCCGCACCAGTTATTCTCCACCACATCACTATCTTAATTATAATTCTTGATACAGTCTTGTATATTTGCTTATTTTGTAGCTCTTGACACCAAAATGAATACTCCACCAGAGCCTGGTTCTCCTAGGCTCTCCCTGCTACCTGGAAGTGAGCATGGCTCAGAGAAGGTTTTCAAGAAATATTTTTGAATGACTAAATCCCACTTAAAGTCTTCTTTAGGCTAACTAAAACCTTATTTTATACCCTTAATCCAATTTCCCTCCTTTGTTGATTCTTCTAATATATCTTACAGCTTGTATTACTTCATTTGAGCCATGGCAAGGCTGGGACAGTCACTTGTAATTTGAGTGAGAGGCGTTCTCTGGCAAACTGCAGATGAGGTGTCAGGAGATACGGGGCTGGCAGGAGCTTGGGGACAAGCAATGTCTCTGAGAGGGATTGCACTACGGAAATTTGCATAAGCAGATGACAGCCCTAATGTGGTCTCAGTGTCACCTGGTGCAGGAGTCTTCCATGACTTAGGCAGTCTTGAGTGGCATAAGGGACCCTGCTTTTAGGGTTGGTTCTGATCTTCCAGCCTGGCAGCTGCCTCTTCTTGCCAAGTCTTTCCTAGGCATTCCATGTTGGACAGTCAGATCGTGAGTTCAGGTGACGGTGGGAGGTGAGGGTTGGGAAGAAGTATCTAGTACTTTGGACTGGTTGGATAGCGACTCTCAAATTCTTAAGGTATCCTTTCTTGAGGCTGTATTTTTTCCTGGGTCTGGGTTATGATCCTGAAAGCTAAAGGCTGCCTTTTGGCCAGGGCTTAGCCATTCATTGCTGGTGGCCCAACATTCCTCATTAATTCACTTATTTGTTGAATTCATTCATATCCAACAAATATTTATGTGAAGACTGTTATGTGCCAGGCACAGGAAGAGCTGGGGATACCCAGGTGACCAAGACAGGCAAGGTCTTCCTTACAAAGATGCTGCAAAGTAGAGCAGGACCCCAGGTACTGAAGCAATGGACAAACAAGCAAGACGATTTTATTAATAGATGCTGTGTGTTGTAAAGAAAAGAAACCAAGATACCGGGAAGGAGAGTGACGGCGTGGGCAGGTAGAGGCATGTTTCAGACATGTTGTTTAGGGAAGGCCTTACCGAGAAGGTGACCTGATGTGGAGAAGAGTGACTCTTGTGAGGACCTGTAGGAAACTCATTTCAGATAGACAGGAGCCAAAGCAAAAGCCCCAAGAAGATGAGCTTGAGGTGTCTGAGGAAGGAAGGAAGGAAGGAAGGAAGGATGCCAGGATGGTTAGAAAATAATGAGAAGGGGAGAGAGGTACATAGTGAGGTCAGAGAGGGATGAAGGGAACAGCGCTGGGAGGCTTGCCGGTCCTAGTATTTTCTCATTTATTCACATTGAATCAATCCCCAGGGCTCTTAGCTGGCAGATGGGAATGTCTGTGGACACGGAGGCTCCGTATGAATGGGAAGGTCCCTTGTTCCATTCACTGCCATCTTCCCAATGTCCTACATACTGCCTGGCACCTAGTAGGCTCTTTAAGTGTCATCAAATGAATGAATGATGTAAAACTAACAATCTTATTTTACGGAGCACACCTCTCAGTTCCGTATTAATCCTGCTGTCCTGGGAATCTCAGGGAGGAGGGAATTGGACAAGGCCACCTGCCACCCCTTCCCCTGCGCGCCCACACGTATGAGGGCATGGCAGCGTCTAGGTGACACTAAGTTATTCAGACCTTCGTTTGAATCTTGCGTCAGCCCCTACATTTGTAAACTTCAAATATTTATCTTCAGACTGTGCACAGGGACTTGAAAAAATTCCTTCCCATCTCTGCAACTGTTACTTTCCTTTTCAGAAACAGCTTTGGGGAGATGAGAACACTTTTTTCCAATGCACGGTTTTGTTAGAAACTGTTTCTAAAGTACATGGGGCACCTTGGAAAAGAGGTTCTATATAAATATATGTGAGTCATTAAAGCTGTAATTACCAGCAACAGGGAAACCTGTGTGAAAACGAAAACAAAAGACATACTTTCAAAATTCAGGGCCTGGGGGTTAACAAGAGCAGTATAATTTCACTGCTAGTTATCCAACCCTGGCTAGTCATTCCCAACATTTTGGAGGGCCAAGACAGCATATCAAGTTATGCTACTCCTTCCAATATCATGTCTGACTTGTTCAATTGCTAAGAAAATACTTTATTGAGGAACAGTAAGTGACCTCTCCCCAAGCTTTGTTTTATCAAGGCAGAGTATGGGAATATGGGATTCTTCAGTATTCATTTCTGCCTCATGATTCTTTTATCCAGTCTAAAATTAAGTACTAATTCACAGGCAACTAGGAGAAAAGATAATGAAAAAATACAGCTTGAGTTTTCTTTGCTGATACATGTAAAAAATGGAACCTAACACCATGTACCGATGACATTATTTGGTAACAGTTGGTTTGTATGAGAAGTTCATCATTCTCTCATCTTATTTTGTAGAAACAAACCTTAATTTAGTGCATACAATGTATCAGGCTCTTTTCTATGTTGGAGATACAAAGATGAATCAAGTTTCCTACTGGATGAACTCACAGGCAGTTGAGGGTTATTTATTAAGAGGATATTGTAAAATGAAATTTTTCTCTTACAGAAGAGTTCCACAGGCTGAACACCAGGAAAATATAGTATTATAGTAAGAATAAGTGATGTTTGATTCTTTGATGTTAAAAAGAAGAAAACCTCTCTCTGCCTTCTCCCCCATGGTAAATTGAATCCAGCAACCAGGCAATATATTTTTTGAAGTAAGTTTAAAATGGGTTCCCTTTCTGGCTTCATAATGCATTAATTATGTTGCCTTGGAAGAGCTACTTAATCTTTCTGAAGCATGATTTCCTATGTGAAGAATATGGATAACCAAGTCTACCTGCCTTACAGTCTTTTATGAGGGTCAGAGATACCTCTAACCTTGAGTGTCTGCCATGTAGTAGATTCTCAATTAAATACTATCATACACACTAGAATCATTCTGTTACATTTTTCAGTATTATTTACTCCTTAGTTTTGTTAGCAAATTATTAGGCAAAACATCTTTCCTTTTCATTTACACCAGAATCCACAACACTGGAAAAGGATTAAAATGGCAAAACATGTAATTTTAATCATATTAATAACATACATGCTATGTCTGTGGTATTTTTGATTTATAGAATGACTTAGTTCTTAAAAGTTAGTGAATATAATTGCATTAATCAATACATAAGGAGAAAACTTCCCCTCATTAGAAAATTGATTAACAAAACAGGAGTTCATGGCCTATTTCTGCTTCCCTCAAACTTAAGCCTCATATATCTCGTGCCTTGGTAAGTCGGGTCTCCACCAGAGAGCCAGAATACAACTAGCTGCAAGAGGTTCCCAAACCTGGCTATGCACTTGATTTATTTGGGGAGTTTTTCTTTAAAAATACATAGTTACAGCTTCAACCCCAGACTTTTTACATTGGGGTTTCTGAGTGAGCTCCAAAATTTTTATTTTTGAAAAGTTCCACCACTTAACTCTTATGGCAGGTAGACTCTCAGATGACCCCCAATTATCCTCCCTGACTTTGTGTTCATGCCCTCCCCTCCCCTAGGGTGTGGAAGGGAACTGTAACTTGCTTTAACCAACATAATGTAGCAAAGGTGATGGGATGTGACCTTCATGATTATGTTACAAAAAATTCTAACTTCGGCCTTGCTGCTGATCTCCCTCTTCCTTGCTGCTTTGATGAAGCAAGCTGCTATGTTGTGAGTTGGCCTATGGAGAGGTCCATAAGGCCTTTGGCCAACAGGCAGTGATGGACTGAGGCCTTCAGTCCAACAACCCACAAGGAACTCAATCCTGCCAATAACCACATGAACCTAGAAGCAGACCTGTCCCAGTCAAGCCTCCAGATGAAAACCCACCCCTGACTGACACCTTGATTGCAGCCTCCAGAGGATTCAGCTAAGCTGTGCCCAGACTTCTGACCCCCAGAAACAGTGAGATAATATATTTGTATTGCTTTACCCAGCTGAGTTGGCAATAATTTTGTTAGGTAGCAGCAGACCAGCAATACAATTCTCGTACGGGGTCAGGGCTAGGAACCACTGAAACAGAGCATTGCTAGAGCAGAAGTAAGCTTGGTGTATTTTCTCACTAAGGTTTTAATAACTACATATTAATTTTGATGGTGATAATGATGATGATTTGTGATGATGACGATGATGATAGAATTTTGTAAATATCCTAAGGATTTTTTTTTGGGGGGGGGGGGATTGGCCATTATATAACTCTGACTAATTTCTAGACTCAGTGACCAAATCTACATGGAAAAGCCACAACTGAATTAAGACCTAAGATTTCAGTAGATTTCACTCACCCTTCCCAAAGAACAGGATGCTATTCTTTTGCAATTAGTAACCTCCAAAAAACCTATTGACAACATAAAATTATGTTTTTCCTTTGTGTCCAGAAATTCAAAAGCCCTATGAATTTGGCTAGTAATGAGATCTATCATTGAATAGCAAGGAATCTCTATAGTTTTCCTATATTTGGTTTTTCTTATTATCAAAGAAAATCCAATCAGGTGGGAGGCAAACACCACCTTTGATTATTGATATTTAGCATCACATTTTTACTAAGAAAACTAATTGATATTGATCTGATTTCATCTAACTACTCATCATCTGAATTAAAGTTAATACTAATTATCACTTGGCTGATTCAGTTTTTAAAGTCCTCACATTTTCATCATTATTCTCATTTTGGAAATGAAGACTATGAGATTTAAAGGGGTTAAAATACTTTCTGTTAGACTCACAAATAGCTCAGAATCAAGATAAGGAGGCAGATCCTCTCATTTCTCTCTGGTGCTTTTTCCCATTAGATGATCTCTGCCTTTAATTATTTCATCACAGCATTAGGTCAGCTCTTATTGCTTGGTGTGTAATGAGTTATAGACTATAATCCACAGTGAATGTATGGTATAATTTTGTTTTAAAATAAGTAGCCAGAATTTGTGTGCTTTAGATATACACAAATCCATAAACTTCCTATTGGAATATAATGTAAAAACTAGAAACTGCATAAATGTGCACGAATGTGAAGAACTTATTGTTCTGACTTCTGTGCTCAACATTATTTACTAATGGCAATACGCTTTCTTAAGCAGCTAGAAAGCAATACAAGTTTCAATCGTCTTTGAGCTCCCTGACTCAATGTAGCTGAAAAATGAGGTCTAAGAAAGTTTCCAAAGCCCTGAACTATGTTAGAGTCTGGCCCATTTATGATCAAGTGATCTTTTCAGCTTTAATGAGAAAAATAAATCATTGTTAAAAGATAATCTTGTCACATAGAAGCCAAAAAGGTGCAATATCAATGATTCAACATACCAAAAAACCGCCCTGCGGAATGGGATAAAGCAAATAACACAGTTTGTTTTGTTGTTGCTCTGGTTGGTGGTGAGAGTGAAGTAGGCTTAAGGAAATACCTCATTCTAAAAATAATAAGAGGGCAATATAAACTCACTTAATAGAAAAATGAATGGACTTGATACAAGGGTTATTTTATAAGAACAGAACTAGAAGTTTCGAAATCCTTTTCCAGATCTTTTTCTGTTTCATCCAATTGCTTATTTCATGATGAAACTGCCAATTGTTCACATTCTCTCTCACTTTCCCTGTCTTTTATTCAATTTTTGATGCTGCAAGTAATATTAAAAGCACAGGGATAGCTACTAAAGTTAATGCTTTGCTTTGCTTTAAGGTACAAATCTATATAAAAGTAGTTTAGGTATAGCTGCTAACACAAAATTGTTTTTCTGATAGTTTGTTTTCAATGGAGCTTATTCTTAGTGTGTTCAAAATAAGCACATCCATCTCTTTAAGCCAATAGCTAATTTGGATTATTATGCCAATAAAATCTGGGTGGATAAAGATATGCAAAGTGAAAGACTACAATGGGAAAAAGCTATCTTTCATTTAAAACAACAAATGCAAATGTGTGTGCATGTGCACACACACAAACACACTTTCATACACAAGATGCTTGGCCATGTCAATTTATGAGATTTATTATATTTTGTGAAGGAGGGTGTGTTAAGAGTCTTCCTTTAAATTTTGTTTCTGTATAGGGAAAACATGTTTAAAATCCTGGTAAGAAGTCATCTCCTCCAGTTCAGGCAAACGGTTAGAGGGAATATTTGTTTGTGGACTAAGAAACATCAGTCTGGAAAATTCCCAGTCATTTCTTCCTGCAGTGCTTCACAGCTCTCCCAGTGGTTCACGGGCTTGGAAAGCTTCACAGCTCGTATTTTCCAAAAAGGATGCCAGTCTCTCTTGTCTCTTTTTTAAAGGGTGAAAGAGGATGTCTAAGTAATACCAAAGAAAGTCTGAACTAAATTTGTAGTTTGGGCAATAGGCCTAGATAGGCAGGTCAAACCCAAGGAGCAGGAGTTCAGCCTGGGGGGATTTCCAAGACCCACTGTCAGAAGTTCTCAAGACAGTCATGCAGCATCCTCCCTGCTGAAGTCTGTCCTTTGCAAAGTACCCACGTGTAAGAAAACCACCAGGAGACCACAGATCCTTCTGAAGAATCAACACAATGTCATAGGCTGATGACAGGTTGACATCTAAGGTCATGGACCACTTTTTTTTGAGGGATGCCTTCATAGAACAGAAGAGTTGTATCAGCAAAATGTCACTGAAAGCTGTCACCAATTTCAACAAATAGGGCAGAGCACTGCTTGCTCACTCACCAACAGCCCAGCAAATCGAGGTCTTTACTTCTAGAAATCACAAAGGCTGCAACAAAATAGTGTGTTAAAGTAGTTTATTGGTCCAAACATAGTTACATAAAGCCCTACAGAGAATGGCAGTGCCAGGCTTCTTCGTAACTGTGATGTTTGGCGTTTCCCCAAGCATCTCTCTTGAACAATTTTAGTCAAACACCAATGGTAGTACTTATCACTTACAAATACCAAGAAGCAGAATGTAAATGAAAGTCATGAACAAGAATATGTAGCATGAAAAGACTAATCTCCACTTTTGAAAGGAGATAATCAACAATTAATGAATGGGGAATATAGAATCAGAGCAGTGGTTTGCAGGACAGGCTCTGGGTCAGAGATCTGGGTCCTAGTCCTAGCTTCCTCACTTACAGGTTGTAACATTAGGACATTATTTAATATGTGAGCCTCAGTTTCTTCATCTTTAAAATGGAAATAATAATAGTACCTACTCTACAGGATGGAAGAGAGAATTAAATTAAATTATATAAAGTACTCAGTACAGTGCCTAGCACACAATACATTATGAAAATGCTAGTTACTTTTATGATAATAATTATTATCATCATTACTTGTTATAATTAGGAAATGCTTTTCAAGAGTGATCACTTTGAATTTAACTTGTATGTCATCTGATCTGGAAGTATAATAAGGGTATTTAATTCCTACTGATTTAGTGAGTCAAACAGAAAACCAAAACAAATTGAATCATTCAACTGGTGTATTTAGAATTGCTGATGATTATAGCATTCAAGAAAGTTAGTGAAACACATAAATTGCAATTCAACTGTCTCGAAAATCTCCAAAATCAGTTTTTATTTGTCTAGTCTAACAGTGGGCAGGGGCTTACTTGTTTAAAAAATATATATTTAGAGCTTTCTAAAAAAGAAACATGTGCAAGGTGAATACAGACGAGATAAAGCATGTTAACGCAAGGAAGGTATGTCAAAATCATTTATGTTTCACCTTAGACTGCAGAAGAGGATGCACCGCCTTTGCATAGTACGTTATGCTTTTCATGGAATTATCACTGCCTTGCCGTTTTATTTTATTACACACACACACACACACACACACACACTCACGGAAGCCACATGTACACATACAGCCTCTTTGTACCCAGCACTGATTCTCTTCTAAGTCAGCTCTACTGTTAGAGTCTTGGTCCAGATGGAGGGGAAGGTATGGTGTTAGCAACAAGGTTATGAGACCAGTCCAGAAAATTCATTCAAAGGATAATCTGATTAGCAAATTTTGAAAGGGGCTGGTATGTGCACTTCATTTATCATCTAATTCAAAAAACTCCACAACATAACTTGGACAAAGTCACCAGTATCAAAGGTCCTTAATGTAGCATAATTTGTGTTGAGTGCGTTGCATTCTGACAGTGCTATAAACCAGGGAGACAGTTTACTGACAATTCTGTGCTACCAGATACCAACTCAGGCCTCTGTCCAGCTTTACATTGTCAATTCTCATGGAAACATGAGCAGGAACATAGCCTCAGAGGATACCGAAGTTTGGATTGCAAAAGACGAGATGGACAGATTTCATATTTTCATTGCAGATTTTTTTTTTTTTTTTTTTTTTTTTTTTGCCTTTTCAAACTGCTGAGCATAATTTTTTCAAAGGCAGGAAATGCAACTAGTGTTTGTTTCTAGCATGGCTTCTGTTTTGAGATTTCTTCTTTGTGGAAGAAATGTGTTGGCCAGCTGTCTAGAAGCCCAATCAGGATATGGTTTCAGCATGAAATATATTGTAAGAATGAGTTTAGCTGTTTATAAACTGAAATGAATATGAGGCTGGGACTATTTTATCCCAATTGTACCCACAGAGAGGGCACTCTGATTCAGTCTAATGGGACCAATATGAATAAATGAGGTAAAGTTTAGTGCTGTGTTTTGCCCAGGAAGGAGAGTAATTGTGAAAGGCAAAGAATTGCATTAGTGAACAAGCAGAGTTGTGGAGATTCTCAGTTATAGAGATTCTCAGAAACAACAATCATATGACAACTGGCTGAAAGTATTGTAGTCAACATTTCAAAGAGTGGTTCAACTCAAGTTGCATTGCAGGAGAGTTTAATGCTTCCCAGTTTTAATACTTCCCCTACCTGCAACACACATACATATTTTTCAATAAATATTAATCAAGAACCCCGTGTATGAAGAACACCTGTATGGAGACCTCAAGGCTTGTATTGATTAATGGGAAAAGATACAGGATAAGTCAAGTCCTACCTTTCCAGAGATTTGTGAAAGACATAGACATTTCAGCTAGTATCTTATTTTTTGATTCCAAGATTTTCAAATGTAATGTTTCTTAAATATAATCACTGAGTACATTCAATTATATTCTCTCCAAAAGAAGGCATTAAATCTATATCTAAATCTTACAATACATGGAATTTTTAAAAATGTGAATGTTCTACTATAAATTCAACTGCCCAGTGTAATGAGAACACAGAGAAGAAATCTGATTGGAGGCTTCCTGAAAAAATTACTATAATCTGGGCCTTGAACAATAAGGAGAAACCTACCAGGCAGGAAACTTGTATATGTGGGGTGGGAAGAAAAAAATAGGAGGATCTTGAAAGCAAAGGAAAGAGAGTATGCAAAGGGATTAAGAAATATACGACTCTATAAATGTGGGAGTACAGTTTCTGCATTAAATACATCTATTAGGAAGGAAATTCAGAGGAACTGAAGCCTGATAGAAGTTAGGTGGGAAGCCAGATTATGAGGACTTTGTAACTTCTTCTGTAAACACTATTGACTGTTTTTAAGCGAAAGGAAAACTAACATGAGTCTGTCACCGTTACTAAGAGAATGCCACATACGCTATCTAATGTAACACTCACAAATGTTTCCACAGCATGCCCCCCACCATTTTTACTGATAAGGAACAGAGGCACAGGGAAGTTAAATAAGATGCCAAGGACACAAGGAGAGAGAGTTGGGTTATACCTCATTTGTCGGATTCTAAAACCTGTGAGCTGTCTCTAACACCACCTTAAGATGGTTTAGCCTTCATGTTTTTCATTTCCTAATTCTTTTATTTTTATTTTTTGAATTGATATACTTTTTAGAGCAGTTTTAAGTTTACATAAAAACTGAGCAGAAAGTACAGAGTTACTATATATCCCCTCACCCTTCTAACAGTTTCCCCCATCAATAACATCTTGCATTAATGGGGTACATTGTTATAATCGATGAACCAATATGATATATTAAAGTTCATACTTTACATTAGGGTTCACTCTTGCACATCCTATGGGTTTTGACAAATGTATAATGACATGTACTCACAACTGCAGTACTATACAGAATTGTTTCACTGTCCTCAAAATCCCGTGTTCACCTATTCATCTCTCCCTCCTTCCCCCAATCCTTTGCTTCCATTGATCTTTCACTGTTGCTATAGTTTTGCCTTTTCCAGAATGTTGTCTAGTTGAAATCATACTTTTTTCAAACTGGCTTCTTTTACTCAGAAGCATGCATTTGGTGTTCCTCTAAGTCTTTTCGTGGCTTGATAGCTCATTTCTTTCTATCACTGAATAATATTCTACTATATGGATGTACTATGGTTCTTTCTGTTCATTCACCTACTGAAGGGCATCTAGGTTGCCTTCAAGGCTGCTGTAAATACTTGTGTGAAGGTTTTTGGGTGGATATGAATTTTTGACTCATTTAGGTATGTACGGAGTGTAATTGCCGGATCGTGTGATATTTTTATTTTCTTTCTTTTACTCTTTTATTCTTCTTCTCCCCATTTTTAGTTTGCCAGGGTCCACTCATTATTTATTGCACATAAACTATTAGTTTGTCCCTTTCTATATTCTGTTCATCTCCAGGTAAACTGGCTGGTTATCTTTTACTTCTCTTGTGATAAGTTTTTAATTTCTTCAACCTCCTATATCTCCCTGTAAAGCTTTTACTATTATCTATTCACAGTACATGCAACACAGAGTCTGAAATATTGTTAGAGATGAAACTACTGAAAAAATGCCTGAAGTGAAGGAATCACTTACCTTGGTTGACAATAAATCTTAACTTCTGTATTGTTGCAAGATTGCCACTAACTCGATATATTCCGTCAACATCTAGACCTGAAAACAAAAGGGCGTATTTTATATTAGAACATGTGAGAACTGAGATGGTAAAGGAAAAAAAATAATAACTATGGGAGGAAAGAGTAGTAAATCACAATCAAATATCTCCTCACAGAGAAAATAAATTTCTATGTCTTAAACTAAGCAATCTTCAAAATTTTAATCCCAACAAACTGATCATGAAGTTTTGTGACAATTAATCATCAACAAATTTGAGCCTAGTTGAACCACAAAAGAGCAGTAGGTAGCATGGGATTACATTGTATATTTAAGGTTAATTTCCAAGGAAAAAATAGGAATCAAAGTGGAGGAAACAAAGAACTGCTGGGTATATGTGTATTACTGCCCTTTTTAGAAAGATTAATCATTTTCTAAAGGTTATTAAGTATGAAATGTCCAATTTCTTCAAGTACTAATTTTGACAGTTGACATCTCTGATATTTCACTTTGAGACTTCTTGTTTTATTTTTATTGTGAAAGTACATCTTCAGTCTTTCAATAGCATGGTTTGGCTTGTGATTATCTTTCAAAGTTTTTTTAGAGCAATTTTTGTGAAACTATGGCTAAGTCAAAAATTTGTGTTATTTTCGAAAATGAGTTCCCTCATGGAACCAATGCAGCACAGACAGCTTGAAACATCAACGAAGTGTTTGGGAAGGATGTGGCTAATGAACGCACAATATGTTGATGGTTTGAGAAGTTCTGTTCCGGTGATTTTTTATCTAGAAAATGAACCACATGGGTGACCTGAGACCAAGGTGGGTAATGATGAGCTGAAAGCTGTAGTGGAACCTATGTGTGAATTAGCAGCAAGGTTTGACATTATTATTCCAACAATATTGGACCATTTGAATCAAATCAGCAAGGTAAAGAAGCTGGATAGATGGGTACCACATGAATTAAACTAGCATCAGAAGAGAAATCATCTCAAAGCTTGCTTTTCTTTGCTGTCATGATATAAAGGACAACCATTTCAACACCGTATTGTTATGTGTGATGAAAAATGGATTCTTTTTGACAATCACAAGTGTTTGGCACAATGGTTGGATAAATATGAAGTGCTGAAACACAGTCCAAAATCAAATATTCATCATAAAAAGCTAATGGTGTCTGTTTGGTGGTCCAGCGCTGGTATTATCCACTACAACTTCATGAAACCTCATCAATCGATTACAGCAGATGTCTACTGCAACCAGTTAGACAAAATGATGAGGATGCTTGTAATTACGCAGCTGAGATTGGCCAACAGACAGGCCAATTGTCTTGCAAGACAACGCTCAACCACATGTTGCACAAACAAGGCTGCTCAAACTACAGATGCTGGACTTGGAAACTCTCTGTCATCCACCATATTCACCAGACCTTGCACCAACTGACTACCACTTCTTCCATGCTTTGGACAACTTCTTGCAGGGAAAAATATTCCATTCTTAACAAACTGTGGAAAATGCCTTTTGTGATTTCATCACCACTTGGTCTCCAGGCTTCGCTGCTGGAATAAACAAGCTACCGTTAAGATGGCATAACTGTGTTGATAGTTTAGGGGCATAATTTGATTAATTGTACTGCTTCTTGTTTGAGATATAAAAAAACTACACTTTTGATTCAAAATCATACATTTCATATTTAATGACCTAATAAAATAACTCAAGACATTTGTGAGTTATTTCCTTCCTGCCCACCTTCCTGCCTTCCTGTTTCTCTCCTTTCCTCCCTCTCTCTCCCCTCTGTCATCTCTCTCTCTTTATTCCCTCCATTTCTTTTGTATTTTCTCTTTTTCCTGTGATCACTATAGCATAACATGTATCAATCTCATTATTTGAAACTATAGAGTGAAACTTCTATTCCAGATATAAAACTAGTTTGATAACTTCTAGTGTATTATAGGTAATGAGGTGCTCCATTATGGAGGAATAAATAAAAAGAAATCTTTGGCAAAATGGTGAAATTAGTTTCAGATTTTAGAACTGGTCGTCTATAATTTGAAATAACTTTCCTGGCAGTGAATTTTGACAAATCAAGTACTTCTTTTCCACACATCTATTTATGGTATCTAGGTATTTTCATGACCAAGTTATCAGGATGATGAAGAAACAGAAAAATGAAAAGAGAAACGCCTATTCAAACACTATTATTTTCCCTTAAAATGCTGATAACGTAATTCTAAGGTCAGGAGTGCATATTCTTTGCTGTCTCTAGGCCCTCAGAGAGGTCTAGGAGAGATTGTCAGCCAATGTAGAGTCATTATTTCAGCAGTTTCTCTAAGGGGGTGATATAGCACCGTGGATAATCATTGTAATTCACAACGGTAAGTATTAAATATGTTGGTAGAAATTATTGTCACAGTGTAACAGAATAAAGCCTTTCCAAAGCTCTTTACTGACCTGAAATGAGCCCCTTTATTGCTTTAGCATCTCTATATTTTTATATACTTTATATTCAGAACATTTCTGTCATTATGCAAAATATTTCATCAGTAGGTTAGGGTCGAATAACATAACTTATAACACAGATATTGATGGCATAATTTAGAACAATCATTCTCTATGGTTTTTACCCTTCCATGTAATAAACTATAGGGTAACTTGGAATAATGGCAATAAAATGGAATAACTATTATCAAATATATTAGTTTATGTGAGTGTTGTAGTTCTAGAATAATCTAAGAATAAATTACTGAGACTCTATCCCTTCCTGAGAACTATAAATTGTGACAAATTAGATGAAGCTAGATATCTATTAGTAAGTGGTGAGTTTCTAAGACATATACATTTATAAAAATCAAATATATTTTTTCTTCCTGGGATGCACAAAATAGCTCCATTAATCGAAAAATACTCCCTCCAGTTTGTTTGTTTGTTTCAAAGAACAATGTGTGCTTGACAATTTAAATGTGACAATCATCCTAATTAAAGTGTTTACAATATTTAATTGCTAGTTTTAGTATTGGTCCATGTTGGTCTTTATGCACATTTACCCATAATATTAAAAGATAAATTTATGAATAATTTATTAACTTTTTAATTGCTTTATTATTATTAGATAGTATTTGATACTTAGCTTTAGCCTTTGAAATTTTAAATAATGTAATAGATTTTAAAAATATTAAGACTTGTACATCTAATTGTGCCCTTTTAAAAACTTCCCCTCTTAATTTTTTTGACTACATAGCCACTAAGGAAAAGATTTTGGAATTCTTCAGTACAATCCTCTTTAGTGTCCCCGTAGTGTCTGTAGAAAAATGTTCATGATAGCAAGTTTGGGGACTTTGGGGATAGTTTTGGATTTGGAAGTAGTCAAACATCACTTAGAACCATGAGTGGTAAATAATGTCACCTTGCTGCTTGCCATCACAAACAAATAGACAAAGTTTGACCAAATGAAAATGGGTCTGATTTATTTCCCATGGGTTATCAAATGCTATGAAGCAATTTAGTGAAAAAGAACATTGTCGAAAATAGAAATGTCAATGGAGTATGTGGGTCTATGTTCTCCAAATGAGAAATTCTAATATGTCTCTTAAAGAACCAGTCAAATCAGTCTTATTTACAATAATGATTAAAGATGAAATGTCAATTAATATCTGTTATCAATACAATAAAAATGAGAAAATTGACTATTTTTATAACTAATTTTCATTTTGCTAATTAGCTGGACCTTTATGAGAGGTCAATAATAAATGAAATTATTTGGATTTCAACAAAATTTTATCGTAACAAATAAAGACCTTACTTAAATCTCACTTTCACATGCATCTCCTTTATATGAGGTGTACAAGCAAGTGCATGTCTATTTCGAAGCTTTTCTCTTTTCCCAATATTATTTTGAATGCTAGTGAAATGCATATGCTGTCTAGAGTTGTAAACTGGATCTCAACGACTGAAATTCCCCGTATCCAAAAGTTTTCTTTTTCTCTTATAGAAATTTGAAGTTACAACGTAAAAAGAACTCTTTCTTAAATTTCAGTAGAAATTTTTTTTAAAAGTCTAGTAATCAAAAACATTCAAAAAAGCAGTATGGATTGGATATATTACATATGAACAATTGGAAAGCACTGGACTGTTTAAAGAAAGCAGCCTCATACTAAAGCAATGACCCAACTTTCTTTTGGGATAAAAGGAGGGAGCACGGGTGATGAAGACGGGGAGGGTAATTCAGACCTGTGCCACCACCATGGCTGGAGAAGAGTCACACAGCAGAGAAACTGCTTTGTGGCTGGAGACAGAAAACGGAAGGTAAGAGGGAGTACAGCAAAACATATTAGATGCAATATGAATCTGGCTCAACATAACTTCCAAGCCCTTTAGATTCAGAGATATCAACACCATGCATCTTGTGAATGATAACAATCTCTGACATTAGTGGCTCCTGCTTTGAATGGCTCACGCTCTCCTGCTGTCATACTTTTTAAATTACACAAATAGAGTGAAAATGACAGAGTACGTATTAAAAAGGAGGGCATTACATTTTTCAGAATAATCTGGAACATATCAGTGAATTTTAACAGCCATAAATTATATAGGTACAGTCTGGAAGTTGATTAGCTTTCCCCCTCATGGCGCACAGAATGGCAAACCCAAAGTCCTAGGAATATTACCCAAATTACAATTATTCACGTGCCATCCTCTTTTTACTCCAAGAACTTTGAAAGTTATGCCAAACCAAACCAATGTAAATTGGTGGATTTGGACATCCTTTTCATAACCACATTATCCTTGCTGGCTTGGAAACTGCTTATTTTGGAAATATAATTAGACTCCATATGATTTTTAAATGAGCAATGTCTTCAAGTTACCTTTGTTGTGATTTGGTGAAGTTTGGAGAAAAATCACTTTGAGAGGTACCTCTTTCAAGAAAATAACATGACTGTAAATGCTGACAGGAATTTTGCCTGTTATGCTAAAAATACTCTGGGAACATGATGAAACTAAGTCATTTTACATTTTTTTTTTTTTTATCGGACTGGCATTAACAGCAGTAATGAAAAATTCTCTGAAGAAATCCACACTCACTGAAATATCATTTATTTGTTCATCATCAGCTGACCTACTTATGTTTCAAAACAGTGTTTACCTTTGGCAGAAATCACTGGGTATTGCTGTAGCGGGGTTTTAAAAGTCTTTCCCTCCTACCCGCCCCCCCCCCCCGCACCTCCTCCCCAAGAAGCTTAGACTAGGATAGACACACAATTAGGAGTTATTAGACCAAATGGTGGTCTAAGCCCAGTGGAAAGAATGCAGCTGTCATGAGTAATTCCCACCATAAATCTTAAACACTTTCCAAAAAGAAATCTAAGAGACCAGCACTGTGTCCACAGTTGACTGGCTTATCTGCCAAAATAGGGGCAGTTTTTGACAATGCAGATGAGCCTGTTAAAAATAGTTGCAAACTGCGGATGAGGTGGCATTTTTGGTAGCCGGAATGATGGACAAACCACAGAGATGTGAAGTTTCAGCCTGGTTGAGTGGTGTCCCCCAAAAGCCTGCTTGTTTTTCTGACCCATAACAAAATGTATCTGAACCTCTGCAGTCTGCAAATGTGGGCTGGGAATTTTGCACAAATAGTACCTCTCCTGAGATTTATGGTCCTTCCTAATTCCTAGGAGGCCAGAGCTACCGCAAGAAGAGTCATTCTCGCAATACTCTGGACTTCTGACTTGTCTCCCTGGCACGGACCTTTGAGCACAGAACCACCCAGACTGCCACCAGCGCGCTGCACAGTTCTTTCTCGGTCTTTCCAAAGTCCTGCTTAGGTTCTGAGAAGTTTTTGTGCCATTCAGACCTATCCCTCTTCCTCTAAATTAAAGTGAGTGTTTCTAACCTTTCATTGCGAACTTATCTGTTCACACATTTTAAATTCAATGACTGAGAGTACAAGATATAATTTAAAACTCTAAATTTAATCTCTACTCTGTCTCAATGGTGAGTATTTATGCTACTATATCCATGTGCCAGCTTTATTTAATTACTGCTAATTTCTTGTGAGATGCCCATCCTGCAATGGTCTTGCCATTTCCTAAGAATGATTATCTTAGGAAATAGTTGACACAGTTTTGATTTTCAAACAAGAATGATTTTACTCTATAAATAACTATATGACTTTATGATGACCATTCTAAATAGGGTTTTTTTTTTTTTTAATTATAGGGGAATATACTTCCATGATAAAAATCAAAATTAAACCACACAGAAGAATATACAATGAGAACAATGCATAGTAGCTGTCCCAGCCTGCTTTCCAAAGTCAGTCATTGTTAATAGTTCTGTTTTAGTTCTTTTTGTTATTATTCAGTTTATCTTGTGTCATATTTCCGTTTATTAATTTACTAAATTTGAATATTTATTGACCTGTCAGAAAAGGTAAAGAGGTTAGTGCATTTATAGTTCCTACTACTTATCTGTATACCCTCTTTCGCTTCACTATTTTTAGTTACATTTTTCTATTTCTCTCTCTTAATATATCAAATTACCTCTATGCTATTAAAAAATAAAGCAATCAGTGCATTTACTCTTCCTTTTCTCTCCTTCACCACTTTCCAGCTCTTTTCTCACGCTATCATTGTTTATATTCTCAAAGTTTAGAACATTTTATTTTGTTCTTTGTAAATACTTTGTGACTTATCTATGGGTTGGTATTAGGTACAATTTTTTCTAAAAAGGAATGTGATTGGGTTCAACATTAAAATGTTGTTTCAAAAAAGTGATCTCCCTAAAATTAAGATCTAATGTGTCCCCTTCTTCCTTTCAAGGTTTCTTCATTTCTTCAAATTAAGTGCTGCCCAATAGAACTTTCTGCGAAGAGGGAAATGGTCTACATCTTTGCTTCCAAACCAGTAGTCACTGGCCACATATGACTGGCTACTGAGCACTTGAAATGTGGTTAATGCAACTGAGGGCCTGAATTTTATTTAATTTTGAGTAACTTAACCACAAGTGGCTAGTGACTACCATATTCAACAGTGCAGCTCTAGGTCAGAGTCAATTGCCACGCTTCTCATGTATTCCACTGTTACTCTTTCTTAGATTTAATTTTAAGAAATTTCTTGGTTCATGAAAGTATATGATTGATAATTTTTCTTATTTCTCCCATCTCAATGGCCATTTTCTTTTGTTTCATAATTGATTGTTGATTTGAATATTTGTTTCAGTTTCATAATCTTTTATTTCTCTGACTTTGAAAAATAAATATTCCATTGTCTTCTAGCATGTCTGCTGTTAAATCTGATGTCAAATTGATTCTTGATGCCTTGCAGGTAAATTGCTTTTTCTCTTAGGGATTTTTTAAAAAAAAATTTTCTCTTTAAACTTGGAGCAGTAAAATTTCACTCAGATGTGTTCTCCATCTGGGCCCTTTCAATCAGAAAATCTTTCCTTATATTATTTGGTTGATGTAGCCTTTCCTCTTTGTCTCTCTTCTCTGTATCTAGAATTTCTTTAAGATGGATGTTGTTCAAATATCAGATTACTCTTATGATTGAAAGACCAAAATAATTAGAATAAACTGTGGTCATGGGTACTTCTGTATTTGTACAGGCACACATATATATATATTTCCCCAACTGGCTTAATCTTAAAAGAGAAGGATGCATGGGAGTGTCCTGCTAGCAACTTCTCTCTCCTTACAGAACTTATTCTTAGGCTCAAGCACTGCTGCAGGTGCTTCTTTGGTACAGGATAAAGAGGGGAGCCCAGCTCTCTCAGGAACTAGATCCTATTATTTAATGAATTACTTTATTTTCTGCCCTCTTGCCAGGCAATTTCTGCTCTTTTAATTTGTTGACTCCAAGTTTGGATATTCACTAGGACATCCTTGGAAAGAATGGTGCCTAATTATGGTGTCTGGGAATGGTGTTTCTTCTGCTTTCATTTCTCTACTTGTTTGATGCCATCTGCTTTCTGTCTTCCTGGAATTTCTATTTTTCATCTGCTGATGGCACCTTTTCTGTTTTCAGCACCATTATTGGTTTTTTTTTTTCTTTTTAAAACATATCTTTTCTATTATTTCATTTGGATTTTTTTTTCCTTTGAGGAAAAAGAATTGGACATGTTTTCTCAGTCTGCTAACTTGACTGGAAGGCCGACATTGTTTTTCATAAAGACAGAATTTTCATGTTGAAAATAGAAATTTCATTAGATTATGAAGATATTTCTGTATAATAATTTTCCTCATTGGAACATGTGACATAAAGGATGAGGGATTAAACTATGAATATTTAAAAATGTCACTGTGTAACATGTTGTGACTCCAATTCTCATGTGGGAAGAATGTGTTAATACAGGGCCCCATTTCAGAATATCCCCTATTTCCTTATATTTTTCTCATTCCTGTCCTTTTCTGTGTTTATAAAAATTTTTACTGTCATTTGTGCTTTTTCCAATGTTCCTTTTATCACTGAGATTGTTTTATTTTTTTCTTCCATTTCCTTCATGAGCCCTTTCTTTTCAATTTTCATCTCATTTTGGTATATTGTCCTACCTTTCTTGTATCTCTGCTATAAACTTTTGTCTCGCAATTATTGTAATAAGTTTTTATTTTTAATGTCAAAACAAAATACTTACCTTCAATTTTTCCTTCACTGCTTTGCTTTTGGTTACAACTATTGTGTAGATTTCACTGGTTTATTTCTGATTATTCATTTCTGAATTAAATGTCTTTTTCATCTGTATTTATAGGAGATTCATATGGAAAATAAGAATTTTTATCCTCTTAAGACATAGAGGAGATAAATATTTGTTGTTAAATTTTTTGTTAAATGTTAGACTTATTATAAAAGAGGTCATTAAGAGAAGGCTGCTGGTTTTTTTCTTATTTCTGAGAAAATGACTTAGAACTTGTGATACTAATAAATGAGCAATTATTTTATATTGTTTATATAGCCAGTGTCCCACATGGGGATGAATTACAGATTTAAATTAAATACCCTAAAGCTGAAAAATCAGGAATACAGAAAAAAATACATGGGACTAAGGAAAAGGTGGTAACAAACCGAGACTCTTGAATCAGAAGGAATATGTTTCAAGGACTTTTCATTGAACACTTGGGTGGTTAGGATCATTACAAAATGCTTCTTCCCTGCTCTCCCACCATAAATTCAATCTGTCAATACTAAGAAATAAAATTGTTATGTTCTTGCCAAAGATATTTATTTATCGCTCATATTGGTCATATTTGCTGTTCTGCCCAGTCCTGAACTCTTAACTAGCCTTGTCCTATTTGGACATGTAGGAAGACAGATACTGATACTACTCCAAACTTAAAATTGAGACAGGAAAAGAACAAAATATCTAGAGTGTTAAGTGTGTTACTGGTTTGTTTTCTTAGTGGCTCTTCATTGTACCACTTATGCATTGAAAACATCTGTGACACTAGAATTTGGGGATTGTGTGGGGGTAGGAGTGGGAGGGCAAAGTGGTTGGATATCTTCCTTTTTACTATTATTAAGTATTCTTGTAGAGAGACACAGGGTTGGAAAAAATCTTGGAAAACCATTTATTGTACTACATTCCTAGTTTCCCATCTCTCCAGTTTTTTTTTTTTTTTTTTTAAATAGGATATTGGACATTTTAATAAGTAGAAGAGAATCTCACTGACTTCTTTAAATGTTACCAGGAAAACAAAACTGATTCCTCCTCAATGTGCATACAAAGGTAAACAACTGTCATTCTTCATTATTAGAATTTTTTCCCTTATATTTATTCTTAGTTTTTGTCACAATATCTCACTAGTTTTCTCATAACTGGAGATGCTTATCTATACTGTTGTAATCCAGAAGTGTAAAGAGCAGCATAGCAAAGGTCCTACTCCTGGTTTCCATTTGCTGTGATTCTTTTTACGGATCAGGCTTGTTTTTGCATCTAACCTTCATACATTTAATTCAACTCCTATTTCACTCAGACTTAATACTGAGCCAACTGCCTTTAAAATCATGCCTTTTAACTTAAGGATTACTAAATGGTAGATAAATCGGGGTAAATACAAGGGGGCAAGAGTTCTAATGTGGTTAATGACATACAGATTGAAGCCACTTGTATTTCTTGTTTAATGCCTGGGTAAAGTGAAATTGACAAAGGATGGTATTCTATGTGGGGCTCCTCATTTTTGCGCACTGATTCTTTATATATTCGTCCAAATTCAGCTAAGAATTTGAGGTCTAACTGTATGAAGGCTGTAGGATGGTAGACAGAGATATGATTTATAGAACTACACTAATCTATAGAAATTGGAAATCTCTCAAGGTAAGAAAGATCTCAGCAAGACCCTGAGTTTGCTTGTGAAATTTCACTAGGAAAGAACATGGTATACGTAGTCTGCTCAGACCAAAGATGACCAAACAAAATGATTTCTGAAGAATAGGAAACAAGGTGCCTGCAAATAATCTTGGACAAATTCTCTTACAAGTTTCTTTCTTTCTTTTTCTTTTTTAATCTTAGTCTCGAAGACAAATATTGGCCAATGATTCTGGTTATCCCTAAGTAAGAGCTGTTGTCTTGAAGGAAAACTTCGTGTATCTGGAAGATAGTGAAGTTGGAGATTGTATCTGGTTCATCTCACATCATTCATTCTCTGAATTTCTTTTTTTGTTTGAGTTCCACTGTTACGCTGTGATCATGCTGATATAAATAAATCATTCTTTTGGTATTGTGACTTGCTTAGTGTGTTTCATTAAAATAAACGGGAGTAACAAGAACAAAGAGTCTAATTTGGCCGACCATCATCATCCGGTAGTTGGCAAGCAAATACACCAGCCTAACCTGAGATCTAGACAGCAGTGTGGTGGCCACTGTAACCGGGTGGCCACAGCAGGTTTAAGGAAAGAAAACCAGCTTCCCGAAGACGCCATTCCTATGGAAAGCTTGGAGTCTGGGGAGGAGTAATCTGAACTCTGTGCCCATGTACACTGTTCTCTTTTTAAAATTTTAGCAACGGACAATTTCATAAGTTAAAGACACTCAATAAAAGGCTCACCAACACAAACAAGAGGAAAACTGAAAAAATGGCTCGTTTTGGGATGAAGTCATAATAGTTATATAAAGTCTAGCCTTTGATCCCATCATACTTGAAATAGATATTGATTTAAAATTCATATATTTGCTGTCATTCTTTTCAATCCCTCCACCCCTATTTTTTTTAAACATCTAAACAAAGTGACCTCATTGTTTTCCATTGGACTTTTTTTTAAACATTGGCTGGGATGATTGAGATTCAGGAATGTGGGAAAATGGATTCCCAAACCACGTCCCTCCTCTTTCATTCTGAACTGTAATTTTTGGCTTGGCTTGAATCACAGTCATCACATTTCAGCCTGAATCTCTCTGTAAAGTGATCTTTCTTAAACATTTCTCTCACTCATCAAGGGATCAGAAACAAAGCCATTCTAGCCTTTCAGCAAAACACTTATAAGCAGCTTTTACGGAGAAGTCGCAAGAGCTAAAATTTTCTCTAAAATTGTTTAAAAAGCGAACATTTTCAGAGCCTTGTTGTCCTTTTTGTGAATCTTGTCATCTGTATGCCATGAGCTCCAGCAGCTATTTTAATCTGTTTTTGTTTGCAATCCATTTGGTGTCCACCCAAGGAAATGCAGGTGATTCTAATTAACTTACTGCTGAAGATGTAGGAAAAAATACCTCAATTGTACTGTAGCGAATTATACACTTAAAACCTTTCTTCTATTATTTCTAACACATTATTAATGAAAATGATTATATAAATATATTTACCACCAAATTCATTGCTGTTCACTTTTTAAAAATCAATGAGGCTTATGGCACAAGAGAAAGCCACACACATACACAACTACACAGACACAATACAGACCCCAAGAATGCTTGCCAATTTTTATTTAACAAGAGTAGCAACTTAAAAATAACGTTATTTTTACTTTGTGCAACATAGTTTAATATATGAAATAACCCTGTTCCAATAAAAATCTATTGAAATACTCTCAAGCCTAACTCTACCCTGAAGGTAAAAGTGATTAATTGAAAGATTTTGGCAGATCTCTGCTCACCACCAGGGCAGTTTAATTTAGAACACATTCAACCATTTCTCAGTGTCTCTGTGTTGGTGGAGCATAACTTTTGATCTTCTTTGGGGAGGTGCCTCTAATTCAGACCCTTTGGCTAGCCACTTCCTGGAGGGTTTTGATGGCTTGCCTCTGCTAAGCATTCAGGTGAGAGAGACCCTTCCCTGGCTGCTGCTGCTAAAGTGCTTAGGGAAACCGAATTCCAGGCACAAAAGCAAGATAGTCTACAAACCTGTTTGAGCACATCAACCATTACCAAAGTCCTATTTAGATCACAAAATGGTTCTTTTCAGCTTCTTGACCCTCTCTCACACTTCTGAGAAATTATTGTGTCATGAGACTCTTTCCTAGTCAAAGAAGATACTCCTAATCATGACAGCAGAAGAGTCTGAGCTTCCTACTCCTGAGAAACAGAAATAGGATTATTGTTTTCTTTTTGAGAATACAGGAGAGACTACCCTGCGGGTTATTGTTAACACTTCTGCTAAACAGAAAGATGGGACTAGGGCACACTCCTCCCTGTTTGGCAGATGGACCTGCGTTAAACTGTGGTTAACTGGAAGAACAGATAAATTCTAATACATTTTGGATGGAAAACCCTTGAGCCAGTGAACTCCAACTTTCCATGCAGTTTGACAAATACTGATTAGGCGTTTATTATGTGGCCAAAGTGTGCTAGGCATCGGGGGTACGGTAATGAACACAGTATACAGAGGTCCAGATGTTATGGATATATATATATATATATATGAATGATATATACTGAAATGTTAACAGATTATCTCTGTAAGGTGGGGTTATAAAAAAGATTCTGTTTTTAAATTATTTTATATATTTCCCAACTATTTTATAATATGTATATGTATGTTTACACACATATGTATGTGTGTATATATACATATAACTTTTGTGAATAAAAAATATTTATAATAATATTTATTTTATTAACAAAATATTATGCCATAGATTATGTTTCTTTGTGATGACATATACTTATGGGTTTATGTTCTCACAGACCCGCTTGAAAAATATTTGGAGACTATCATTAATTTTTCAGTATCATTGAATGCTCTATTTTATATCTCAAATTTAGCTGAAAGACAGTATAAGACCCCTGAAATAAGATTCAAAATATTCCTGGGACACACAGTAGAAATCTCAAAATTTAAGTATTTTATGAACTGTTCTATTATTGGGAGAATCACACCCAGGTATGGAGATACAAATAGAAGGTCTCTGGAAGACAGCTGAAAAGACTAAGATTATTTTCCATACTTAGAAGCTCTAACCATCCCTGGACAATTTATATCATTGACAGTTATGATTTTAGGATTCATACAAAAAGAAATGTTTAGATGAAAGCCAAGAGGGGGCAATGAGGTTGGCTGTCTTAATTTCTATTATCACTATAAATAGATTAAGCAAAGGTTTCTTTTAGTGGTCCAGGAGAGACCTATCTTCTCAGTATGAGGGCTGTTAACCATCTAGCAAAGAATTGTATACCCTCTGGTTACTCTAAACACTATTTGTTGACTTTTAAAAAGGCATTCCAATACCAATTGTTCCCTTATTTAAACTCATCTTGCACTAGTGTAATACAGACCAGATTTTCTGCTTCTGGGTGATTTTGTCACATAGTTCTACATTAAAAGACTTATTGAAATATGTGTGTATATGCATATACATATACACATGCACACATATATATATTTAGCATCTATCATTTCTTTCTGATATTTTGTCATGGAAAGAAGATATATGGTATATTAAACTAAGTTGTACAAAAATAGACAAATGGGATTACATAAAACTAGAAAGCTTCTGCACAGCAAAGGAAACAATCAACAGGGTGAAGGTACAACCTACAGAACAGGAGAAAATATTTACAAACTATACATTTAGCAAGGGGGTAATATCTAAAATGTATAAAGAGCTCAAACAACTCAATATCAAACCAAACTAAAACAAAACAAAACAAGAAACTCAAAACCAAAAAGCAAATAAGTCAAACTGAATTTAAAAAATGGGCAAAAAATGTGAATGGACACTTCTCAAAAGAAGCCATACAGATGTCCAACAGGTATATGAAAAAATGTTTAACATTTCTAATCATCGTGGAAATGAAAATCAAAACCATGTTGCGATATCACCTTACCTCAGTTAGCATGGCCATTATTAAAAAGATAAAAGATAACAAGTGTTGGTAAGGATGTGGAGAAAAGGGGACCCTTATACACTATTGGTGGGAATGTAAATTAGTATAGCCATTATGTAAAAGAGTATGGAGATTCCTCAAAAAATTAAAAATAGAACTGCCATATGATTCAGCAATCCTGACACTGGGTATATGTCCAAAGGAAATGAAATCAGTATTTGGAAAAGGTATCTGTACTCCTACATTTATCACAGTAATATTCATAATAACTAAGATGTGGAATCAACTTAAGTGTCCATCAATGGATGTATAAAGAAACTGTGGTGCATATACACAATGGAATACTATGCAGCCATAAAAAGAAATTCTGTCATTTGTGACAACATGGAGGAGTCTGGAGAACACTATGCTAAATGAAATAAGCCAGGAACAGAAAGACAAACACCACATGATCTCACTTGGATATGTGGGATCCAAGAAAGTTGATCTCATAGAAGTAGAGAGTAGAATGGTGGTTACCAGTGGCTGAAGTGGTTAGGGATGATGGAAGGGAATGGGGAGATGTTGGAAAAAGATACATAAATACAATTAGGTAGAAAAATAAATTTCAAGAGATCTGTTGTATACCGAGATGACTACAGTTAATAATGGTATACTACATTCCTGAAAAATGTAGAGTGGATTCTAAGCACTCTCATCACAAAAAAGGTAAATATCTGAGGTGATACATTTGTTAATTAGCTATATTTAATCATTCCACGATGCACATATACTTCAAAATATCATGTGGTACACAACAAAAACATACAACATTATTTGTCAATTTAAAAAATCTCTAAGATGTGTTACACATGTTAGTGTTCCTTAATACAATGTTTATGGAGTGAGAAACCAAGTTACAAGTACATTTCATGTTTTCCTTTGTATGAAATTTAAATAAAGGATGTCTTAATTTCTCTATTTCCCCCAAGGGCCAGCAGAGTTTGAGTTTTGACAATAATATTAAAAAATCCATAATCGGTCACTATTGCTGACTTTTGAAGTATTGTAGAAGATAGAAATGAAAGACTACCAATTTAAAGACCTGAATTTTATGTCATTGGTCAAGTTTTAATACGAATTATGGACACTATATATATGGTATATTTTCAGAAGTGTTGGGAAGATAATTCTGTCTTAAAAACCTTTTTTTAGATAGTCTTGTTTATGTCTACAATTCTGCAATTAGAATTTGATTCCCTTGTCTTGAAATCCTATGGAGAGATTTTCTATCAAACCTCACTAATCGTGTATACCTTAATGTGGATTAATTTATTAGATCCTTTCTTGACAGCAGATTTTAACTAAAAGGAAGGTAAATAAGACAAGAGTTCCCTTGTGTAGGATGTGGGATAGGAAAAGATGGAGGATAAGTGGCCAAGTATAACACCTCGCAGGAGAGGAATAGGAAGAGGAAGTGGGTGCACTATATTGGTTCCAAACTAATCCAAAAATGTGGTTGCCATTATCCAAATGTTCCCCTTTCCTGGATTATCTGTTATTTTCAGACACACCAAGACATTTGGGAGAGAAAAGGTCCATTTTTCAGGTTCACTAAACATAATTCCTTTTAACCTAATTTATTCTTATCATCATCATAATTTCCCATCACATGGACATTGTAAAATAATAATCTGTCTTTCTTCAGGGACAATTTGTACAACAATTTTCTTTTAAGTGAGTGTAATGCTGAGGTTCCTAAATCAATATTGGTCTTTGTTCTACAGACTGAAATGTGAAGAGATATTCTCCCAGAGAATCATGACATCTCTGAAAACAAAGTTGTCTTCTCTCTGGGTAGGGACACAGTCTTGGCAACTTCTTCCACTGCATCTCTCTCCTGCACCTTCACTGTTTGTGGTGCTGTCTGTGTATAGATCTCTGGCTACATCTGACACCTCTCACCTCTCTAGTGGCCTTAAGTTTTCCCCAGTGATCAACCTAAGCTCACTGGCCTCAGCTGGAGACAAATGGCCTTGGACTACAGCACATTTACGAGGGCCTAGATTTCCAACCTGCTTTGAAGTTTTAAAACAAATCTTATTAATAAAAAGTCTTTGTAATGCAATATCTTTTTAAATATTAAAAGTCATCATATTTTAATCTGTAAAGTTATGGGAAAATCTGGCCAAACTATATTATTTTGACCCGTGATTCTGTTTTAGAGTCCCTGGTTATTGCTTTCTGTACGTGGTGCTCTAATTGTTGGCTGCTCAGGAATCTACAGTCTATCTATAGGATTACTTTTAATCATTTTATAATAATAATCATCATAATAAAATACCTAGAAACAAATGCATTTCTATTAATTCATTGGCGAGAATATTAAAAGAAAATGATAACCTTATTTCACCCAAGTTAAAAGCAAAATGTGCTCTAATCCAAACCCCTTTAGAGTAGGAGGGTACTAAGCTTGGGAATATGTCATGCTTTTAGAAGTGTCAATATGCTTCTCTCTTCCCTTTTTTTGCTTTATCAAATAAAACAAAGCAAAATAAGACCCTTCCTTCCCTGGTGCTTGAAAATGCTCTAATAGGAAACAAAGCCATTTATTGCTAACTCGATACCTTTTAAAGCAGCTTTGCTCAAGGTAATACTCAAAAGTGTAATAAGGGTGTCTGAACTTCAGGCTGACATACAAATACAAATGATATTTCTGAAGCATGTTTGCCAGAAGGAGGGTATTATAGGCTAGACAGGTGTGGAAGGTGACATCATGGGGGAACGTAAATATCTAGCAAAGAAAAAGAAGGAAGGAGGCAAATGCACTGTCCTTGTTGAGATGCCAGGTTTTGCTCCTGTGAGAAATCTCACTAATAAGCTCATACTTGTCTTCTCATGTTTTCAGGGTTTCAGAGTCTTTCTAACTTTAATCCTACCCTCATCAGTTATAAAATCTTGTTATGAAAATGGAAGTAAAAATTTATTATTTGACAATGTTCAACAAGTGAAAGGCATTTGCTTGCCCACAGTTCTGTCAAACAGACAAGGATGCTAAATGACTCAAGACTTTGAGTATAAAGGTCTATTTTCATTTTAATGTGCCATGTATGTTAGAAATTCTAGACAAAAGGAGATATCAATGACCTTTAAAAGTGAGATTGTTGTTCATAAAATAGTATTTCTGTGCAACCTGCAACAATTAACAGGAGCACTGTAACCTGTTTTGGGGTTTTCTGGTAATGGAATTTGTGGGAGTTAATTAAAAATATATGAAATTTAAAGATTTCTTTTAACTCTTTCTCCTCTGCCCAAAACATTGCCTGGATGATCTATCCATGGAATTTGAATACAGTATCTTTTTAAATATTAAAAGTCACCATATTTTAATCTGTAAAGATATGGGAAAATCTAGCCAAAGTATATTACTTTGACCTGTGATTCTGTTTTAGAGTCTCTAATTATTACTTTTTGCACGTAATATTCTAATTGTTAGTTGCACAGGAATATGCAGTCTATGTATAGAACTCCTTTCAGTGAAGAAGAGTTGATTTCTAGCATTAATTCAGTTTCTATTCTAATAACTTTCCCCTGTATGTGTCATTTCTACCAGTTTACCTAGTAAGAAAAATAGTTTTATCTGCTCTCATTTATAAATCCTGTGAAGCAGACAGGGATGCAAAATGACTCAGATTTATAAAAATCTTGTGAAAAGAAACTTTTCTGGTAGGAAAAGAATTTGAGTGGAAAACATGGACATACATATATCAGACCAAGGATTAAAAGATGAACATTATACGTGAGGAACCATTACAAGAAGGTTTCACTATATTAGTTTTTCCAAGTCAATGTTCCAAGTCAGTGTTGGATTATGTGTGAAAAGTAAGAACTCTATACTGTAACAGGTGCTGGCAGGAAATTCCCATTAAAGATTATGGAAGTTATGCCTGTAAAGTCTTGGCATCTGAGAAAATTCTCTCATAAGAATGCATTATGCATCAGACTTTTCTCACTAAAGAAAAAAACAAAACAAAAAAAAAACAATGTGAGGCTGTAACTACTTAACAATATTCCCAATCACTATCTTGTTAACACTATCCCTTGGTGATGACATCTGTGGTGACCTTGTGCTATAAGTAAAGTATATGTCAGCCTTCATTTCAACACTGTGAACATGCATTGTCTTCTCTCTACAACAATAGAGATATTGGTCTACCATCTATCTGTCCTATTCAAAGCATAAACTTGAAAGTATTTTTTCCCAGTAGATTTGTACTAATCCATCCACATTCCAGATTGACTCTTCATAGGAAACATGGCAAACACTTATGAGATTTTGCTGGAGGTAGGATGCAGACTCTGGAGTATCAGGTAGTTATTAATGTAGGCTTTGAACCTATCATATTGATATATACGTTGGAAAACACCAACATGATGTCTGATATATAGAAGGTGCTTAGTAAATGGCATCATTGTTTTCTTCCCGTAAACCATACCGTATCTGTACACCTTCAAGACTAATGGTGTAATTCTGTGACTATAAACTGGCCTACTTTAAAGTTAACAGGTTAGACACCTTTCTCTGATCAAGCTCAATTTTCCAGTTCTATTCATTCTAGAAGTTAAAATATTATTTTACTGAAGTTTGCCTGTTGGATACAACTAAAAAAAATTCTTTTACCATATCCTGTAAGTCTACTATTTTTAAAGAATTTGATTTAAATCCAGGGGTTAATTTGGATTTAAAGCACTAATCAAGTTAAAGAGGGAGATAAAATTTTAGATCACAGTGAATGTTAGCAAAAGCCCCCTGAAAATGATTGAGAACCTGTATACATCCAAATGTATATATCCATATCTAAATTTGTAGCTATGCTATGAATTAGATGTTACTAGCTTACATTTTATTGTATTTAAAACTACAAATGCTGATTTATATGAAACTATATATACACTTGTATTTACAGTTTTAAATATGCTTTTCATATATGCATAAATACATCTTTAGTAAAAAATTCCTCAGTTAGGGTAGTAAAGCTACCATCCAGAGAAGAATACATACAACACACGTGTACACATACACACAGCAGCACAACCCAGGGCAATAGGCCAAAGTGTGCTCTCTGTGAAACAGGTTTTTCTTCAGGGCAACAGCAAACCAGCTTACTATTCTGCTGCACTGCCCATCTCACAACAGGATTCTTTGCTGCACCCTTAACTTCCCCTCCTCCAGTGAGGGATCATTTCTTTGGACTGTTTTATTGCCAATACATCTTTACTTTGTATGATGAAATGAAACAAGGGACTGGTTTCATTAGAAGGAGAGGTAAACAGAGCATTAATTAAATTTGCTGATGATACTAAATTGGGAGGAACTGTGGACATCTGTGAGGACAAAAGAGTCATACAAATGGACTTAAGGAGTTTAGAAATACGAGCAGGAAATAATAAAATGAGATTCAGCCTTAAATAATGCAAGCTAATACATTTGGGAAAAGATAATCAGAAACATGGCTATTCAGTGGATGGTAGATGCCTGGAAAGTGGTGATGGTGAAAGATACCTAGGGGGTGATAATGGGAAAAATTATACACAAACTTACAGGGAAGTAGGCACAATGCCTGGAGGTTTATATATAAAAGAGCATCATTTTTTGAACCAGGAAGTTGATAGTGCTATTCTTATGGCACCGGTAGGTCTCAAAGGCATCAAATTTGGCTTTAGTTAGTTGAATCACTCAGGTTTATGAAAAAAATTGAACACAATTTTTGAGAGATTGGTTTCTTGCTATTAAAAATGAGAAAATATGTTTTGTCTGAAACCTGTATTGGACACCAGAGTCATTGCTCTATTTCTGTCCTCTCCTATTCTTGACTATTGCTAATACAATATGTTATCTCGATATAGATATATATCATGCCACATTGCAAAAAAAAAATGGAAATAAAACTTTTATTTTTAGTTTAAAGGTAGTTTCCCTACCTCCTGGATAATATAACTTCACATTATGTTTCAAGAGGCATATAATCACTGTTGCTTCTACCAGGTTACTGAATATTCAGTCTATAGGATCTGATTCTCTAAGGATAAATGCATGAATGGATGGATGAACAAAAACCTTGGATATTATCTGTCTCTTCATCCATTTAATCATCCACCATGAATTGAGCCCCCTACCATATGCAAGGTATGGTAATGGTAAGCACCATGGAGATAGAGATGAAGCAGACACAATTCCTAGTCTCAAGGACCCACATTCTAGATGTGGAAACAGGTAGTGAAGCACGCCCTTATAGCTCCAGGCAAAAAGGGCCATATTAGGGAAAGCAAAGCTGTCACTGGAACATTGTGGACAGAGAGCCTAATAATGTTCAAGAGATCATGGAGGGGTGCCTGTGGGGGTAAGTCAGAGGATATTCCTTGGAGAAGGTGACTTGTGCTATTCACAAGAGGATGAATGTGAATTTGGCAGATGGACAAGATGAGAGAGCGTTTTTAGGGAGAGGGAACAGCATATGGAAGGAATAGGCCTTTGGAAAAACTTCATGCAGTTGGTATTCCTGAAGCATAGAAAGCAGCTTATGAGAATATGAAGCTGGACAGTAGACAAAGGTCATATGCTTATCCTTTTTCATGGGGATAATTAGTGTGGAATTTTGTTTATCCTGATGAAGACAAGGAAGGGGTTCTAAGAAGGGATAACACAATTCTATTTGTATTTAAGAGGGATCATTCTGGCAGCATTGAGGGGAGTGGCCTAAGCAGAAATGAGAGCAAAGCCAATGACCTCATTAGGAGGTTTATCTCAAAAGGAATTATGGGGGCCCAATCAAGGCTGCAGAAAGGTGAAAGGAAGAACCAGATTCAAGGTTTAGTAAGAAAGCAGAGATCACGAGACTTGGTGAATGATTCTGTGCGTAAAGAGAGAAGAATCTAAGATGTCTGACATATGTCTTTTTAGGGCATTGGGGAAAATAGGTTGTGATGCCACTGACTGAATTAGGAAATAAAGGGGGAGGAATATGTTTGTTGGGGAAAGTGATGAGTTCAGTTCAAAAAAGTTGACTTTGAGGTGCCAGAGGAAAATTTGGGAAGGTTTCTAGACCACAAGTCTCAGTGGAAGAAATAGTTTGAGAAGTTATTTGTATATAGGAGCTCTGGAGTCATTGAAGGAATCATTGAAGATTTAGGTAATTGAGATCACCCTGAGAGAATGAGTAGCATGCAATATTAGAGTCAAGAATTAAATCCAGAGGATATGTGTGTTTGTCATGCTGTCAAACTTTAGGCCAAATACAGGGACTCCAGTATTAGTCTATACAGTATCAGACACATGGCCAAATGTCTATCTTCAAGACAAAAGGAAAAGCAAGCTTACTGCCGTGATTATAGTATCATCTGTTAGGTGTTCCACTACTCTGTAGAGAGACTAAAGAGTTAAGTTATCCCAAATTGTCAAAAATGTAAAATACAACAGAAGCATCATTTTTAAACAAGAAAGATAACAGTCCGATTTTAAGGACATTGGTATATTCAAAGCCTTTTAGAGATCTTGATAGCATCAGCAGAGTTTAACTTTTTTCCTCCATGAAGTAAATTTGGAGAAAATGAAATCAATATCCAATAGCAAAATCATATATTTTGTCTTCATTAACTTCAAATTGATAGATCTGTGTATTGATCGTTTATTTCTTATTTTAAATCCTTTCATAGACTCTTTCAACTAAAAAAATTATCGTCCAAATGAAAAGTTCCTAAGAGGCACATGGAAAACAAACACTGAATCAAGAGAGTGAGACATTTACAGGGAAGTAAACTAATACAGAACAGCACCAATATGGCATTCCAACTCTGAATTAAAGGAAAAGATGTGGGGCTCAAGTTTCTGTGTGGTTATGGGAACTGAGCCTATGCCTGACCATTTTCAGGCATGTCAATTATAAGTCATAGTTACCATTCAATTACTTGATTAAAAACAGCAGGCTATTGGTGTCGAAACAATGCCTAATGGGATATGACTTCCTCTGATGAAAATGAGCAGAGAATGGATATTTTAGTAGTTGGTGGATGGTTAACTTAAATAGAGTATCCAAAAATCGATGAAAATAAAATCGCTAAGGAAACCTAACTTCAATTGTTCAGCATAGCTGGATATTGATGGAAAGAAAGGTACCTTATTGCACAATATAATATACTCTTATCAGAAACGGACTTGTTTAAACGTTTAAAAACTAGATTTGCAGATCATGCTATTCTCTGCACATCACACAGCTGCCTTCAACCAACTACTGTTGGTCATTCATCATTTTATAGTTTCAACCATGTGCAGGTGTAGCAATGGCATGAAACTTTCTAATAAAGATATAAGCAATATTGAATATAATTTATTTATTTAGTCATTATTTATTGAGAATCGATTACGTGTTAAGTACTGTGTGAGAAGTTGGCCTATATGTGAAGGAGCACACAGAGTACTGAAGGTAATACTTTAAATATTTTTCTTCTATAATCTAGGATTTCACCCTAAAGTTTCGGGCATTCTTAATTCCATAAAAAAGAGTATGTTTTTACATATTGGGTCTATGGTCTACTATAACCTCAATAACTTTTCCAGCATTATCATTTCAGAGCTATTTTTGTTTTGCACAGTTAGTTTCTTTCCTCAAAGTGTTCTGCCCTTGATTTTTTCCATTTGACTTTTTTTTTTCCTGAACTGAAAATAGGAAATGGCTTGAGAAGTATAAAATTTGGCAAAAAGACATAAAACTAGAAAAGAAATAATTATTTTGAACCCAAGAAAAACATTTCTAACTTTATAGGCTGTTAGGATATAAGATAACTTCCCAAAGAATTTAGAGCATCTGTCCCCTTTTTGGCATCAGGGATCGGTTTCATGGAAGACAATTTTTCTACCGACCAGTGGTGGGGCAGTGGGGGATGGTTTCGGGACAACTCAAGTGCATTACATTTATTGTGCAGTCAAACCTCTCTGCTAGTGATAATCTGCATTTGCAGCTGCTCCCCAGTGCTAGCATCACCGCCTCAGCTTCACCTAGATCATCAGCATTTAGATTCTCATAAGGACTGCACAACCTAGATCCCTCACATGCACAGTTTACAGTAGGGTTTATGCTCCTATGAGAATCTAATGCAGCTGCTGGTCTGACACGAAGTGGAGCCTAGGGGATGATGTGAGTGATGGGGAGTGGCTGTCAATACAGATGAACTTCTCTTGCCAGCTCGCTGCTCAACTCCTGCTGTGTGGCCTGGTTCCTAACAGAACACAGACCAGTACCGTTTGTAGCCCCCGGTTTGGGGACCACAGACGTAGAGGATTCTAAAAGACATGAATCTTTTAAGGAGATTCACCAAATACTCTAAATATCCTGAACAGGAAAAAATGCTCTGCTCAATTATAAAGACCAATGCAACTACTTCACCTGGAATTTGTGTGGCTCTTTTACTATATATACATATATATGTAAACTAATGACTAATGTTTAAATTGGGCATGCATAATTTGAAAGTGTGAAAATTCCTTGGAAAAAGGCATTTGTTTCTATGAAAGAAATATTATTCATTAGGAAACTCACAAAGGAGTGTAATATTTTGGTCTCATTTATAGATTCCCAAATTAATTTGACTTCTTAATTATAAATTTTTAAGCTCTAGGGAAATGCTTACACAAATATAGATTCTTGTTTCACCAGTAAATAACAAATTATTTCACCAAACAGAGTGACACTGTTGTGAAAGTTTTGATATGTTATTTATTTTTAAACAATTAATTCACATTATGCAACAAGAATCAAAGCATTTCTATTGAAAAACTACAAATCCATTTTTGAATCCTGTGCAACAAATATCTGAAAATCTTTGATTGCCTTATTATTATTATTTTTGCTCCTGCTTTTTAAAATCTGAAAGCTTTCCAAATGCATGCAATTTTTTTTCAAATTTTGTAAACATTTGCTTCTAAGCTAAAACATCCTGCCAACTTTCAGCCAAGATTATTTTTATGGTTGAACTATTAACTTCTGAATATAGGGTCTTGTAATGGAAAAATTCCCAGACCCAGAACTCCCATTGTGTAAATGATACCACTACAGGCTATTTTAGAGTATTGCATCTGGGTGTGTTGAGGGGCTGAATTGTTTAAATTCCCCATTCACAACAAGAGGCTAATTTCCGAGGGTCTTAATTCTGGCTCTGTTTCCTTCCAACTGACTCCAAGGAATAAGTATGTTAAGAACCTAAACTTTAGACTGAGGGTGGGAGGAGCGGGTCGGAAATTAGACTCAGGCTTTATCTGGGAAGAGACATTATTTATTTTTGTGCATTCTGGATTCTAAAGTGTGGGAATATCCACTGACCAATTTGACCTGAGCCACATCGCTATATTTCTTAGATAGCCTGTCCGGTTATTGAACTGCACGATTTATTCCTAACTTCTGTTATGTTTAAACTCTCTTTTTGATAATGACTTCAAGTATTGCTAGATGTAGATAAACTCTATTAAATGTCACTAATAAGTACAGTGAATTAATTAATAATCACTTCTGTGCACAGAATTTGTGACTACCCATTGTATGTCATTCATTGCAAGATTTAACGTTCAAGCATTTTCTAGAGCAAGAGTAAATTTCTCTGGAACCGAGAAGCAGGCATCAGGTAACGGTGGCAGAGGTGGCAACTGGTTCAATATAGTCTGTCTTCTCTTCATTACAGACCTCACAAGCATCGCCTTTTATCCACATTTGTTTTCTTAATTGCAAAATGCAGCTTTTCCCCTCTCTCCACCTTGTCATCTCTGATTTCTTTTGGTTGTCTTTTCCCAGTTGCTCTTTTATACTCTTGCTGGCTGTTTCCTGTTTACTCTTTTTTTGATTTTGTCTTCCCCTCCAGCCCTGAATGTGGCTTTCTTACAGACACAGAGGCCCCAGCATGACTACCCCAAAGAGCCAATTCCAGCTTGGACCCAGCACAACACTATGCTGTCAGGAAGGTGGCTGTCTTTGTGGCTGCATTAAAACAAAATGAAACAAAACAAAACACAAAACACCAAAGCACTAAACTGGTCTTAATTTTAACTCAGAAAAACTAAGGAGATTCACTGCAAACATTCATGGAGCTTCTTTGATGATCATCTCTACTGTAAATGCATGTGGATGCCTAACTTTAGGCATGAAAAGTAAGCACTTGGAAAAAAAAAGAAAACATAGGTCAGTGCTCTCAGAAACATTTTTGTTCAGTCCACAAATATTCTCTAGGGAAAAAGAAAAAGTGCTTATCTTGTACTCTTGATTTTTTTTTTTTTTTTGAGCATGTAATTTTTATCAGTTTGTTTTGTTTTTCTTACTTTTTTTCAGTCACTGCTTATAAAACTAGCAAGCAGAAGTCTCCCTGGAACAAGATAGAATCATAAAAGTTTTCAAGAATCTCGTCACAAACTAAACAGTACAAATTGCACATTCTTCATGGAAGTATCAGCCTTTAGTGCGTGCCTGGATCCAACTATAATAGATTATCCCAAAGTGGGAAAGAATGAACAGTATAAAATTAGCAGAACTGGGAGCAGAGCTTGTCTAGTGAAGGCAATACGATCTGCACTTTGGGGGCCTGGATTCAAAGGCAATGGGAAACGGCTACGTAAAGTTTTATTTTTGCAAGTAAGCACTCGGTAGGATCTCGAGAGGCAGACTGGTGCACTGAATTGAGTATCAGGAAAATTATAACAACTACAGTGCTTGTTACATCTCAGCGTAACAGCTCTACTATAATCAAGTTAGCTATTTATGTAATAAATACATACATGTACATACCTCACCTGATATGCAAATATAACATGTACATGGCAAATATTCATGTATTTATATATATGCAATGTTTTGAATTTTTATGAGTCAGTTAAGTATATTCCTGCCTAGGTGTCTAACCATGCTTTCTTGTAATATTAACAAACGTGTCCAGAAATATATTCACACAATTAGATTTCATTTATAATGCCATGGACTTGTTAATGTGACATTGTCTCAAAACTCGCAGAGGAATTACCAAAAAAGAAAACAGTTAAGGTATAATAATAATTTTAGCCATTCTTTTTCCAAGTTGCTATAATCTACCCAAAGATAACTAATTGTTCAAAGTAAACATTCCACTCAGACCACAAAAGGAATCCATTACACAAACATATAATTCACAGTCATTTTTAGTGGGTTGTAAACAGTTTGGAATGAGCATAAAATGGGACAAAAATCAAAGTGAGCATTTTGAAATGAAAAAGTGTTTGCTACAAAAGGTCAGTCCCTTTGCTTGGCAAACTATGTAGAAAAGCCTGGGAAAATGCTGATCACACAAGCAATGAGGGAATTTTAAAGCCAACAGCCTCCTTGTTTCTTTAAACAGACATCGGAACCTATAACTGGATCCTGTCAAACAAACGACAGCAAAAAAATATAACAGCTGCTAAGAAGTCAAGTTGAGAGATAAAGTTTTTGAGGCTAAGGACCTTCTCAGAAGTAGACTAAAGGTCTTTCTTAAATCTTTAAGCAAGGTTATGGATCCCAGGGTGGCTTTTAGGCACCAAGTCAAATATGTAACTTTGTGTATTGTTCCTTTCATAGTATTTTGTGTTCTAGAAAAAGGACAGAAAGGACAAACTTGTTGATTAGCATCTGCTGAGGCATTCTGCAAAGTAGCCTACACCTGGAATCATTAAATTTGGAAGACATAGTTTCATTTTTTTTTAAATTGTGGTCAGAAGCATATAATGTAAAATTTACCGTCTTAATCATTTTTAATTATATAGTTCAGTAGTGTTAAGTAAGTATATTTACACTGTTGTACAACAGATCTCTAAGTAGCATTTTACTGCTGTTAAATAGCTTGGGAGTATATTAACCAGAACCAGGAATTACGAAGGAAAAATGAGTTAGATCTTATTCCAAATGACGAATGCCAATGCAAATTATATTTAAAAAGTTTTAAAAATCAATCTATTCCCTTAAAACTATATTGGACACGTTAAAACATGTTTAGGGTAGAAATATGCTCATTCATGTAGTGAACGCATATTATATAAAAGAATTCTTTGGCAAAAAACATGTTTAGTACTATATTTTTGGGTACAAAAAGACTAGTTTACTATTTAAGACATGTCTTTTTAGATATTTCACACCATGTGACTCTTTATATTAATATTTCATTGTCACAATGTATCAAGAAAACAACCTGGGAAACAAGGCAAAATTAAACTTCTCCTGGTCTTATATGGAGAATAAACTAGACCAAGACTTGCTTATTGTTGAAGGTTTATTATACTTTTTTTTTTTTTTTGAGACAGAGTCTCACTCTGTTGCCCAGGCTAGAGTGCCGTGGCATCAGCCTAGCTCACAGCAACCCCAAACTCCTGGGCTCAAGCGGTCCTCCTGCCTCAGCCTCCCGAGTAGCTGGGACTACAGGCAAGTGCCACCATGCCTGGCTAATTTTTTCCATATATTTTTAGTTGCCCAGCTAATTTCTTTCTAATTTTTTTTTTTGTAGAGACAGGTTCTCGCTCTTGCTCAGGCTGGTCTCGAACTCCTGAGCTCAAACGATCCACCCGCCTCGGCCTCCCAGAGTGCTAAGATTACAGGCGTGAGCCACCGTGCCCGTCCTATGATACTATTTTTAAGCACACACACATTTCCCTGCTTTTTCTTTATTGTAGTGGTTATTCTGTATTGTAGTGTTTGTTCTGTTATAGTACTTATCGTAGTTTATGCTAATGAACTCACATATTCATATATGTGTCTGTTTGTTTAGTATCTATTTCCTCTGTATTCTCAGCCATAGCATGGAGAATTACACACAGTAGGTACTGAATAGCTCCTGAGTGTCTATTACTTAATATTCAATGAGTGCTTACAATCTGTCAAGCACTGGGTGAGGTATTTATTCCAATGGACCTTCACAAAGGGTAGTCAGTCAGTATATGCTTTGCATAAAAAGAACTATGAATTAAGATCTTACTACTTCTTATACCAGTTTAGACTATACACTTTGCTTAGTTCAAGTCTCCTAGACCCTTGTATCTAACAGATACAGGTAATCTTATTTTTAAGCAAGCAATTTTTATACATGTATAATGTCATTAGAAACTACACAAAGTATTCTATAAAGTAGAAAAATGGACTTTTCACTGCTTATCTCTACATACCACCAACATGTTACAATGCCTCCCTCTATACACTTCTTCCTCCAAACCTCCAAAATAGCATCAGATGATCTCATGCTTTTCGTCATCTTACCAAGGGTACATATTAAGCATTAGCCAAACAATGATTCAATATTTTCACAGAAATTGCTTTGGAAGAAGAAACATAAGTTGAGTTTTTCACTGGCTAATTACGATATCTCATATACATGGTCTGCAACTGTAAAGGCAAGGCAAGGGAGAATGAACCACTTGGAAGAGCTTTAAAGACTAACACGCTCCTTTGGTTTGCCCTCCAAATTTTGTGTGTATTTTCAAGGCTGAGCAGACAATGTCAGAGACCACAGAAATGACTTTAATCTAGTTATAACAGTTGGTGAGGAGGAGAAAGCTCTGGTGGTTTAGAGGAATAAAGGGAACCAAATCAAGATAAGGAAACATACTAAACAAGTTATTCGCTAAATTGGTTTACATTTGGTTTATGAATAGATTTTCTTCTAGGCATGTCCAAGAGTTGCAAAATTTAAAATGTAACTAATACCACCTTACCAGGGATGAATAAAGAATGCATCCCTGTGCCAAGGACTGGGTAGAATTTCCCATGGAGACGACAGAAGCATGAGCAATTTGGTTCTGTCAAATGCAAGCAGGTAAGACCAATAACTGAATCAATGAATGGTGAGATCTGCCTTCCTGATTATGTTTCATTTTAAATCAAGCATCTAAGAAGCATTTAAAAAAAATACAGCTACAGTTTACAGGTTAATGTTTTTAAGGAGGAGAAAAAACTCTCAAGGATAAAAAAGAGGAAGGAAAAAAAAGGGAAGGAAACAAATCTTTTTTATAATAGCCAATGTGCTGTTGTAGTGAGAATTGAGGCCATTTTCCTAAGTCTATGAGAGTAAACACACAGTTTTCATTAAATATGCCTTTCCCATAACTGGTCCATAAGCATTTCCCATGACTCTGCAGTTGAGTGTCTTGGCTGCGAGAGGATCTGGCCATTAGAAGGAGGGCGCTAGATATGCCGAGTCCCAGCCGTGCCGAGAGACTTGGCACCTTCATATGCTACTTCCTAATACCAACCCCAGCATAAAATGTCATCAGAAGCCTGCATAAACATTGGACTTAGATTCACATAAATTATTTCTGTCCTGAAATGCTTTATGCCAGAATTTAGTAAAAACAACACTTTGAGTAAATAGAATTGGCGTATAAATGTAAGAATATTAATCCAACAAAATGATCATAGAAAAATATAATCAAAAGTACACACTTGTAAATCTTGCAATGATGTGAGAGGTTTATCTTGTGCTTCTGAATTTTTATTGAACATTTCCATAGAGTTCCTTTAAGCTGACACTGCCAAAGTGCTTTGAATTATCAGTTGCTTTGTGGAATTGTAAAGTCTTTGAATTTCATTAAAATGCTTACGAATTATTTTAATAATCATATGTGTGATTAGCGCCTGTTTAGTGCTGGATCTACAAATTCATTTTAAGAGTAAACACTGGGACAATGAAATATAATGCTAGATGTGATTGCTCCTGTCAGCAAAAACATTGTCTTATTTTATTAAAAATCACCAACAAAATGCCATGAACAAAAGATGCCATTTCTATTTATAGACATTTTCTACTCTACAATATTATAGTATCTGCACACTGCAAGGCTGCATCTAGCAGAGTATTTCATTTTGCCTACGGTAGAGACATAAATCGAGAGGTATGGAGCTCTTCTTTATACATGCACACATCTTATTATGTGCAGCTTCCCCCAATGTCCTATTTGGATTTTTGGCCTAATATAATGGCGCTCATGCTGTCGGTACTGAGTATTTATAAGTGAATGAAGATTTCCTGGAAATGATGACAATTTAGCTATTGGAAATAACTACATTATAATATTCTCAGTGATCCATTTTGGGTTTAAGTACTTATTAAATAATATTTATTCCTAAAATATGTGCTTATAAAATTAAATGAAATTGCAACTTGCAATAAGAACACATTTCTTTCTAAACTCCAATTGGCTTCATTCCTCACAGACACCTCTGCTCATGTTCATGCTGCATTTTCTGTGTTCTACTCTATCTCTGCCCCTCCACGCTTGTCTCTGATGTGTTGATGTGCTTTCCCCAAAGCCACTCTCTTTATCCACGTTCCCTGCCTACTCTTCCCCTTCTTGTTATTCTCTCATTTCCTACTGATATGGGAATAACAGGATCCCAAGGCTGTCCTTACAGTATAATTAAAGTATGAATTTCCAGGAGTTAGAAATTGCAGACCATTTTTATTATGCTTTTATAATAAAGCCAGGTAACATTGAGAGAATTAAAATGGCTTTTTTCCTAGCAGATTACTTGGTGAAGATTTTTTTTCCCCTTAGTTCTATTGTTTTAAGAGACTAGGAGCTGGAAATGGGAATAGGTTCCCCAGTTCTTTTTCTGAAAACACCTCTATCTTTTACATGATATATATCCCCCTAGATCCTGGGAATATGTTGTAAACTTGTAACAGATGGTGATGAAGCTTCGCATTTTTATGCAATACAATTTTTAAGATTCTGCATCTACTACATGTATCTTCCAGGAAAAATGACCTTGAATGAATGAAGTCATAGTTTGAAGGAAAAACACCCCACAGATAGACTAGTGTAGAAATGATGAGTCAACTGGGTTTTGTTTTGTTCTCTTCAGTAAGACGAAATAATTTCAGATGAAAAACAGAATGTTGAAATAGAGGAATCAAAGGTCATCTTAACACTGGAGGTGTATCTGTTAATTGTCTCAGGAAAACCCATTAGCCATATTCCATATCGAACAGGAACATGTGGAAGATGGGATATCACTATCTGTGAGTAGGAATGCTATTTGCTTCACTTGGGTAATGTTGGGGGCTTACCAAAAATTGTTCTGGCACCACATCTACCAGCATGAATGTTAGGAGGGTTCTAACACTGTGAGTGCTGATATTTTATGAACGTCTTATCACTGGCTTGAAAACAAGAAGTTTGCAATTGAATCAACAGCATGTCAGACAGACAAAATATTAAAAAAAAAAAAAAAAGAACATTAGTGAGAATTACTAATGTCCCTATTGTAAAAACAAACTGAAGTTAATAAGAAACTTGATCCTCTTAACTGATTAACACAAGTCAAGTTTTCATTGCATGGCTTCCCAGACAAATCAAGTGGCACTGCTAACTTGAGTACTGGTTGTTTAGAGGGTGTGGTAACGGGGGAACTGCTAGAGATTCAGTTACCCACCTCTTTTTTCGACAGCTTCAATGCATTGCTTTACAAACCTCGGAACTGTGGAATTTTCACGTTCACACACTGTGTGCAGATGAGAGCCAAAAATTTGATCTGCAAAAGAAACAAAGATGAGCTTCATTAAAATCCAAGCTTGCGTTGTTTCTTAATTTGATCTGTTTCCATATCCACTGCATGCTGAAATCTTCATCTTGCATAGGAATTGATTTTTTGCTTTAATTCCAAAGTGTCTATGGCAGACATACAAAGACCATGACTCCCTCCTTTACGGAACAGGACCCTGGCCCCAGAGTAAGAAAATGAACACTCTGCCATCGATTAGACAGGGATGACTGAGTAAGTTATAGTCTCTCTGGGCTTAACTTTGTCTTCTATAAAATAATGACAAGGAATTAAAAGAACTTCTGCAAAATAATTAATCTTAGTGTCTTTGGTATGCTGGGTGTTCTAGATGAAGTTTACCACTCAGTGGTCATCAAAATTATGATTTTATCAGTATATTTAGGGCATTCATTCTGCAGCTCAGTGGTATTTGAAGAGGCAGGTTCCAGGAGGGTTACTTGGAAGTGCATTACTTAGCGTTTCTCCTGCCTTGAATGTCCTTCCTCTTCTCTAATCTAAGTATCTCCTTTCCTTTAGGGCTCAGCTCAGATCACACTTCCCACAAACTCTTTCCTTCCTACCTCAGCTTTTTGTCTCCGGTGACATAGGTTCTGTGGAATACCAGTCCCCCAGGATGTTAATAGGTGGTTCAGGAAAAAGGGCTAGTGATCAAAATGATTTAGCAATGTTAAAAAAAGTTAAATAGGTTTCTGTAACATGTACTTTTAGAGCCTGTGATATGCTGACGTGCACTGTGAATCTCCAGGAAGAGACGGGGGAGACATTATCTCTCCAACTTCTTGAGCAAGATCCTTTTATTTCAGAGAACATGTATCTAGACTAGTGTTTCCAAGAAGACACTCTGCGAAATCCTAGCCTAGCCCTCTCATTTGGGACATGATTTACATTACTTTGCATTGTGTATTTACATTTCTGATATATGGAACAGACTCTCTCAAAGCAGATTCAGAGCACCTGAATCATCTATGTCTTCTTATAGTCACCAGCACATAGCACAGATTCTGGCCCACAGTATTCACTCATGGATGTTTGTTTTTTATAATTGTGGTAACATAGACATAACATAGAATTTATCATTTTAATCATTTTTAAGCGTAGAGTTCAGTGGCAGTAAGTACATTCACAAGTTGCGCAACCATCACCACCATCCACTTTCAGAAGTTTTTTCAATAACATTGATATTTATGATAATGAAACATATTTAGTGAGCCCAAGGGCTTCCCATTTTGCTCAGAATGAAATCAAAGTCCCTATTGTGACTTAAAAGGTAGTACATGATCTGACCTTCACTAACAAACTGATTTCATTTGGGTCCTCTCTCACCCTCACTACACTTGTATGCAGCCTCACTGTCTACATTGCTGGTTCTCATTCCTTCCGAGCACACTTCTGCCTCGGGGACTTTCACTTTCTTCTGTGTGGAACTCTACTGGCCTAGGTCTCTGATCAAATGGCACTTTCTTATTATAGCCTTTCCTACATACCATTCCGTGCCGTTGTCTATGCAGCTTCCCTTGCCCTACTTTTCTTAGAGCACTTATCTCAATTTGAAATATGAGACTGATTTGTTTTCTGCTTAGTTGTTTCCCTTGCTTGCAATACAAAACCCAGAAGGATAAGGACCATACCTCTTTCCTTTATTACTGGATCCCCAGTACCCAGACAATGTTTGGCACATAGTAGAAGTTCAATAAACATGTGTTGAATGACTGGCTGCAAGACATTGTCTTAGTCATTGCTGGAGATACTCAATAAAATTTTAAAAGATATATGTAGAAGTGGGGAGAAAAAATAGATAATGCAGCATCAGAGAATGCTAAGTGATATATTCTTATAAAGGGGTACTCGAAATGGAATGTAGTGAAATTTCAAGGAAGTCATGACTTTCATTCATTTCTTAGGAAAATATAATGGTTTGAATTGGTGACAACCTAGTATGTAAGGAAGCAATTAGGCTAAAGTATTATTAACATACTCCAATATGGATATGCACATTTTTATCCAAGAGACAGAAGGAAGATAAACTCAAAACACATGGACATAGTACAGAAAAGTGGGAAATAATCATGGGTATTTGCTTTGGATACTTGGTCAAGTAACAATGATTTGTTCAAAACACTGAGTAATCACTATAAGAAAGGGTGACATAAAATATTATTTGAGAAAAACAACCCAGAACTTCAGATCAAATGATTTAAATTGGCTAGAGATTATAGTCAGGAAGAAGAATGGCTATGAAGTATAAAACCCATTAATGGACTTCATAATTCAAATCAATTTCACAAATATTTATTGAGTATCTTCTGTCTTCATAGCGATGAGGTAGGCATATTAAGTTATGACAAAGACATCAAAATTTTTTAACATTGTAGAGGCTAACAGAAGTACTCAAAGAATATGCAAAACAGAAGACAGCAGGTGTCGTAAAAGGTACTGAATGCTAAGACAGATGTCCGTTAGTGTAAGGCTTTTTTCTTGCTTTTTAATGCAGATGTGGTATGTGATGTGTGGCGTGTGTGTGTGTGTGTGTGTGTGTGCATGTGTGTGTATAAGAGAGAGGGAGAGAGGGAAAAAGAGTGTTTGTGAGATGGAGATTATTCAAGAAAAAGAAATTCCTGAATAAAGTGGATTTCAAATTTTGGAGAGAGTTTTGTTTGTTTTGATTTGTTTGTTTTTGATAGGTGGATATAAGAAGATAAAAGTAATGACATTCTAGGGCATTTACTCTTTTATTCATTCAGTTATTTGCAAAAGAAAATCCTGAGTGCCGATTCTGTGTGAGGAGCTAGGAAAAGCACTGGTAATAAAGTAATCAAGACTCATTCTCTATCCTCAAGAAGTTTCTTGTCTAGTGGAGGCAGCATATAATAAATAGGTAAGAACATTTCATCATGGAAAAATTCCATAACTGGAGAAGGTGGTGATTCAGATCAGGCTTGCATGCTTCCCAGAGAAGAAGAACTGAACCTTCAAGGATAAGTGAGACTTATTTTGAACAGGTAAAAGAGAAGGAAAAAGAGCATTTGGGGAAGATGGAGGAGAGTAAACAAATGCTTCAGTGATGGGAAGAATGATGAGAAGAATGGGGTGTGCTAAGGGAAGCATTCACTGCAGACTGAGGCCTTAAGAAGCATTGCAGATTTCTACTCACCCTCTTGTTTCTCTGCTATTGCCAAGAGAACAGCTTCCCTTGGTGGCCACTGCCCCTTCAGCCTGGGCTCCAGAATAAGCACAGATGGCACAGAACTGAGGCCAGCCCTTAGTGAGAGGACAAGTCCAATCAGACCTGCAGCTTAAAGCAGAGCAGCCCAGTCAAGTCTGCCCTGGATTACTTGACCCACAGATACATGAGAAAGAAATGCTTTTTATAGGCTGCTGAGATTTTGGTTGTGTTTGTTATGCAGCAATAGCTTACTCATACAGGTGGCAACAGGAATCCAGGTTTTTAGTGAGACATGAGCTAAGCTATGCTGTGAGAATGAAAACAAAGAGGGTTGGAGGGGCATGGAAACTAAAACTGGGGCATGAATGAAATAGAGAAAAAAAAATCTAAATTTGCAAAGAATGTAGAATTATGCTTTTAGTTTAGATTCAGTCCTAAGGAAGAGTCGCAAGGGAAATTGGTCTCACCTTAAATTTAAACTGTTTATGGCCTACCAAATCTTTTTTTTTTTTTTTTTTTTTTTTTTTGAGACAGAGTCTCACTCTGTTGCCCAGGCTAGAGTGAGTGCCGTGGCATCAGCCTAGCTCACAGCAACCTCAGACTCCTGAGCTCAAGCAATCCTCCTGTCTCAGCCTCCCGAGTAGCTGGGACTACAGGCATGCACCACCATGCCCGGCTAATTTTTTTCTATATATATTTTTAGCTGTCCATATAATTTCTTTCTATTTTTAGTAGAGATGGGGTCTCGCTCTTGCTCAGGCTGGTCTCGAACTCCTGAGCTCAAACGATCCGCCCACCTCGGCCTCCCAGAGTGCTAGGATTACAGGCGTGAGCCACCGCGCCCGGCCCCAAATCTTATATCACTTCTTGTTCTGCATTCTTTCAAGATTAAGTCAATTCTATCCAATTCAATTCAGTGACTATTTAGTGAGGACCTACCATGTGCTGGGCATTGTAAAGAGTGCAAAGATTGGTTCATCCATTATCTATTATATGCTGGCTGTAAGCCAGACACTGTGCACCAGTCTGAAAATGTAATGATGCATGATCTCCTACAGTTAAGGGGGGCAGAATGACTCTCACAAGCAGTTACAATATTATGTGATTAATGCTATTGCATGGGTGTGTAAAAATAACAATGAAGATTTATTGTTCACTTACACTAAGCCAGGCAGGGTTCAAAATACTTTATATATTCTAACATTTAATCTTCACATTGATCTTCAACACTTTGTGATAGATACTATTATCATCCTCATTTTGCAAAAGAGAAACCTGTGAGATGAGATATTGAGTCATTTGTGCAAGGACACAGAGCATTAGGGTCTGGGGGGAAAATGATGAGAACTCAAACTAAGACAATAAACCTGAAATGGACAGAAGGTATGATTCAGTGGGATTTGGTAAGTACACGCAGGAGGTGAGCCAATTCAGCAGGTGAAGATGACTTCCACGTTCCTTGCGTGGTTGAAGACTGAGATGCAATAACCTGAGGGTTTGGAGAATGGAGATGGGATTTGAAAGTTAAGATAAGCATTTCTGATGCAGCAGAATGGTGATGGGAGATAAAGGTGAAAAGTGCCTACTGAATTTTGGTAATCATGAAGATATGAGTGACCACAGGAAAATGATTTTAGTAGAAGAATGAAATTGAAAAGCAGATGGTTGTAGTCATAGTTTGAAGAGAAGGTGAAGAAGTAGAGACAGCACATAGACTCCACTTTTAAGAAGTTTAGTTGTGAGAAGTATAGAGTATGGGGATTACTTAGTTATAAGGGAAGAGAGGACCTGGAGGAGGATTTTGAGTTGGGGTGGCTTTCAAGAAAGAGAGAATTTCAACTGCAGCGTATTTTTGATTGCCAGGTAGCGGGGTGTGGTGCACTATTGGCTATTTTTAGTGTTTATAATGTTGGAGGTGGGGGAGGCGCATTACTGCCACTTACTGGGTGGTCCGTGCAAGTGCAGCCTCCCTCACAAAGAAAAACTATTCTCCTGGATTGCCAATAGTGCCTTTGTGAGAAAAGAGCTTAGCTATATAGAATTTCATTAGATGGGGGGAGATGTTTGGTTTTGCTAGTTACCAGCAAAGCCAAAACTTTTCTTCTCACTTATAAACTCTTTTGAAACTTGCTGTACTCCCTCAAGAAGGTGGGGCTCTGGAATACAAGAACTCAGACCCCCAGGTGAACCTGATTAAATCAAATGTTGTCATATGGCCCAAGTTGGGCTAATACAATGCTCCCTCCAAAAAATGTAGACTTCAGATATTGAGATACTGAGGTAGCTATTTCTAAGGATTTGAACTCTAAGGCTGCCTAGACTTAGACACTGGGGGTTGGGACAGCCATTTGGGGAGATGGTCATGTGTAATGGGTGAGTGGGCACAGGAACAAATTTACAGAGAGAGGTGAATGGAGCAGACACACCTCAGCTCCTGACTTTCCAGTGCCTAACTCCAAGCACTATATATTCTTGCCATGGCCCTTGCCATACCCATGTCATGGAGTACCAGGACATCCCCTCCCACCCATTTCAACTGAACTCTTTTGAGTAAATTTCTATTTATTGCAAGCCAATAAACTTGACTAGAACATGAACAAAGCATTGGCAAAAGGTTTTCAAGAAACAGATTGCAATTACAATAGGAAGGGCCAGGCTTGGCAAAATAGCTCAGTGGGATCCATTGCTGTGGACAACACTGGTTAGGAAGAGTATGGTAGACATCAACTGGTTTTGCCAACCCCGTATCTATTCTCCTATCCTCTGGTAAGAACACCTTGATTTTCCTTTGAAGATGACACCTTTCTCATTTTGCTACTATTTATTTCAGGTAGTGATGGCCCCACCACCTCCAGCTCCAGGGATGAACATGCATTTTATTTCTCTGACCACAGTAATTGTTCAGGCATGAACACATGGCCCAGGTGGATCCTATCAAGTAAATCCTGACACTTTTTTTGATGTCACTAGGAAAGAGGAGCCTTCTGTCTACAGGAGATGTTAAACTATGGGGATATGATTCTGAGCTTCTAGAAGTTATGTTGCCACCTGTGGAAAGACATGCTGGAGAATTAAATCAATAGAGTGGAAAACAGAGCTGAGTGATGGGAGAGACAAAGATCTTACAACATTCAGTGCTCCTAGATCCAGTCATGCCTGAAGCCATCCTTGTCCCTTGGACTTTTCAATTAAGTAATACAGCAAATTCCATTCTCACCTTCACACTCTGAACAAGTTTCTATCATTTACAACTGAAAGAATCTTGGTTACAACATTAGCCTTCAAGAGAAAATGATGAATTACATAACTGAGAAGAGATGATTATGCACATGAAATGGCCTTGCAATGTAAAAAGTCCTATTCAAAGGAAGTAAATCATAGAGATTAAGCTAAAATGTCATTGTTGAATTTAAGTGCTGTTGTAGGATTGCTACCGATTTGTAAACCTGGTACAGCCCAGAGTCTGATACATCAAGGAGGACCATTAAATGACAGAAATGTGTTCTAACCACAGATCCTTCTATGTTCAAATAGTGTAAAAAAGCGGGGAGGAGAGAGAAGATATTCTGTTTTCCAGGCAAGCATTAATGAACCAGTTTTGCCCCCTAAACATTCACACCTGTTGTCCTGGCAAGACAATAAGGATGATTTCTACTTTGCTCCTCCCATGGTACTCCAGAAAAGGGAGCAGTCCCAGACCCTGAGTGCCTTACTCCCCACCCATATTCCCATCTGCGGGATCGCTGGCAATCCTTTCTTCCTTCCTTAATAACTCTTTTTTTTTTTTTTAAATTTAGAAAACACCTCTTGATAGGGGTGCCAATATTTTTGGAATCCCCTGCAAACGCCTATGGCCTTGGCAGCGTGATCATTATATCTTCATCCTACCGTTTCAGCGCTTACGACCAGGGGTGGTAGCCAACACATTGGTTGGAGAAAATCCATTTCCTGCAATTTTTCTTTGAAAGCATCTTTTGGAGAGAAAAATAAATAGACCTTCCACATGACTGTCCTTATAAATCATGTGGTTTACATAATGAATTGGTGTTTAACTAGAGAATGGTGGTTTTTAATCTTTAAGCTCTCAAACTTTTGACCGATTTAGTTAGTTCATCAGCACAACCAGGTTAAGTCTTCCAGATTACAAATTAGCTTTATTCTCCCTCATCACTGCTATATATTTTTTGACAAATTATGGAAAGAACACCCAGTAATGGGATCTTTGTCAGTTAGATTCCAAATGAATCAAAACTACGAGGAGAACTGCTCAATAGAGGCAGTTAAATGTTCAAATAATGTGACGGTGTTGTCATCATTTACCCAGGAGACAGTCTCCCCAAGCTTTTCAAAATGATGTGATTCTGCGTTCAGGAGAGAGGGCCATTGCAGTTACTGCAGGAAATTTTAAAAAGGAAGAACAAAGCACCTAGAACTACACATACATGAGGAATATATAGGGAAGCAGGAGACAATACGGCAAACCCACTGCTCAGCCACAAAAACAAATCAGGCAATTATCTTGGTAATGAGGTATATTGGGTAAGGTTCAGGCTGCAAGCAATAGGAAAACACAACACTGTGGCTATAATAAGCAATGGAAATTTTATTTGAATGATATTCAAGGGTGAGGTGGGAAGGAACTCAATGAATATACTAGAGGCTGGGGAACCAGTCTTGGAGATATTTAGAAATCAAGAGGCTCAGGAGATCCATGAAAAAAGAAGGAGAAACAATTGTCTTGGAACCCTGATGGCCAAGTCAGGGTGCTAATTTCATTGCCACCATCAGTGCCAGCACTGTCATAATAACTTCTAATCATCAATTGCTCAAATTTGAAGTTCCTCTAAACGATGCCCCGTTGATTGAGATTATGTTATAAAACATGGGTAGGAAAAGAAAAATATAGCCTTTGTAGCTTCTGCAGTAGATAGGATTCACTTGGAATTTTTCTTCTGCAAAAATGCCACACACATGGGCAGAATTGTTTCCCAGTAAGTTGCTGTAAAGGAGAGGCGGTGGATATTGAAAGGCAAAAATAATATTCTCAACGTGGGTAGTTTCAGCAATCTAACTGAATTCATCTTTTGATTTTAAAGTATAAATGACATCTGTTTTTCCTTTTGAGGATAGGTTTCTAGACCATATTTTTCGGATTGCTTATCAAAGAATTCTGTTTCTACTCTCATTTTTTATATTTTCTCCAGTTCCATCCTCACTATATTTTCTTCTCCTTTAAAATACTCACAACAGGAGCCCTCATCATGTAACTTTCCCAAATCTTCACTGAGAATGTTTGGAGAAATGGGTGACTTAAGTAAGTGCTACAGTTTACCAGATGGCCTATGTGCCTTTGAATTAAGACGCAGAAAAATATACCTAATGCTGAAACACTACTAAATTTAATGTATTGTAAGTGCTTCAGAAGGTGCTACCTTATCTTACGATGCTTTGGGGCTTTGATTAAAAATATCAGTTTCTGGGTTTTTTTGGTCCATAGCTATCTGGACCTGAATTGGGCTGATTCTCTGCTGAATTTATAATATACACTGTAAGTAAACTTATCTAATTGCCTTGTTTACTTATGATTTTTTTTTCTCATAAAAGGCAAGTACAGGAAAAAGCTTAATTATTTTAACTTTTAAGTAGTTTGGAATCTAAATAAATAGGAGTTACCAAATACGTGCACTTCTGTGTATAGTTTCCCCCCACATGTTTATTCATATTTTTACATCTCATCAAACTGAACAGATTCTAAAGTCTCTGGTGGATAACAACAGTGTCTACTATGGAAACTGGCCTGGAGGAGATTTGTCTAGACTGTACAGAGAGGACCTCCCCCAACAAGGATAGGCTGAGTTTCTGCAGGTTCCAGTTGAATTGGACAGTTGGCTGCCAGAGTAACACTCACTGACAAGGACAGCCCAAAGAAGAGTAGCAGAGTTCTTCCTAGCCCTTTGTATTTTTTCTCTTTGTTCCATTTTCAGGCTTCCAGAAGTCTCCACCTTTCACAGTTTTACCCTCCACCCCAAACAGTGCTTCTGTGAAGTATCTTTTTGTCCTTCTTTTTAGCTCCTAAACTCTCACGGATATAGAGCTCAACTCAATTTTGGTCTGATCAGTGCAATGGACATTTTGTTGAGTACACCAGCCAGGAAGAATTTTGCATCTTAAGGAGTTATGAACGCAAGAGGGACAATGAGCATAAATTTTTTCTATATTTGCCTACTCTAGGCAGCAACTTTGTCCTATACTTCTCCTTTCCTCTGCTTATTCAAAAGCAGCACTGCCCCGCACTCCCCCCCACCGCCACATATACACAGACTCACACAGACACACACATACACACAAGACAGAATCACAACAGTGTAGAGAATGGTTTGACCAAGTGAATCTTTCATGCATTTTTCTATTTATCAATTCACTATATCCATCTGCAAATATTTTTCAATGCCTGCTGGGGGTAGAGTAATGAAAAGAATACTTTCTGCCTTCACACAGTCTATATGCAAATGGGGAAAACAAACACATAAACACATTAATATATAATATAATGTCAGGTGGTGATAAGTGCTATGGAAAAAATGAAGCAAGGCAGAGAGACATGGAGCTAGTGGTGTTGCCATGGAAGGCATCTCTGAGGCAATGGCATTGGAGCAGAGACCAAATGTAGTGACCCACTTGGCCATGGAAGTACACAGGGGAGCAGCAAGTGCATAAAGCTGCAGGAGAAAGCTGGGTGTCTCAGAGCAGGAGCAAGGAGGCCTGGGTGGCTGGAGTGGGGTCAACAGGGGGAAGTGTGGTCAAGGATGAAATAAAAAAAATAGTCTGAGGGCCAAAGCAGGTAGGACCCTACAGGTAACAGGAAGGACATACATTAGATATTATTTTAAGTATGATTTTTATTTTAAGTATTTGGAGGTTATTGAGCAAGAGAGTGACAGGATGTGATTTATATTTTCAAATGACCCTTCTAATTGCTGTGTGGGGACTAGATTAAAGGGGGTCCAGATAAGCAGTAGAGAGGCCAGTCAGGGGGTTAGTGACATATTCCAGAGAGAGAGAGATGATGGTGCTGGAATAAGGTAGTCACAAAGAAAGTTGTTGAATTTAGAACATATTTTTAAGGTTGAGATCTGCTGATGAAAGTAGAAGAGACAGAGTAGAGTGGAGGGTGACTCTAGGTGGCACCTGACAGTGGTATTTCCTGAGAACAGATAGGAACTAAAGTATCAAGGGTTGCTCTAAATAAATCTGAGATGTCTTCCAAACACCCAAAGAGACATCAAATAGACATTTGAACATTCAAGTCTGGAGTTTGAGGCTGACATATTAAGTTTGGAACGCATCAACCTATAGATGGAATTTGAAGCCACACAACTGGAATATTTCAGCTCTGGAATATTTGAATAGTGTCCAATAGTCTGAGACTAAGAATGAAGAGAATAAAGAAGTCCAAGGCCTTATCTCAGGAGGACCCCAACATTCTGAGGCTGGGGAGAAGAGTAGCATCCACCAAAGCAGTGCCCCCTGACATAAGAGTTTCAACACAAAGGAATGAGAAACTATAAATAAATAATAATTCTAAAACAACTGAAAGATTTCACGTCTAGTTTCATTTCCTTCCATATCGCTTTCTAGGGAATAACTTCTCTGGAAGCACAGAGTTGGGTAAAATGGTATCTGGTCTACCAGATACAGCTCACAGTCCAATTGGAAGATATTAAAATAATGAAATTATACCTTTGGGATAAAGAGAAGGGAGGACTAGTTGAAAATGTGAAAGACAGGGATAGCTTCATGACATTGGTAACTTTGAGCTGGAAGAGGAAAAATGAATAGAAGTTTACTAAATAGAGGAAGCTAGAAAAGAATATTCAAAGTGAAGGAAACTTAGAAGGAAAAGATAAATGCAGTTCTTCCACTTATATTTATATTTATATGTTTATTATAAATTCCATCTGGTTGCCTAATGAATACATAAGAGAATGAATGAGTAAATTAAAAAATAAGAGACTACTTTATAAAAGAAATTGATTTTTATCTAAAGATGGCAACATGATCACTTGAGTATGAGAGGAATACATTTGATTCAGTTTGCTTTAGTGTATTTTGAATGATTAACATGGACAAATTTTGTTTAGCGAAGACTGTTTATGTACATGGTGGGTTGATGATATTTTCTGCCTTTCATTTGCCTGTCTTCATCTCGAATTTATAGAGGAAACCAGCAAAGGAAGGGGGTAATGAAAGTGAGATATGTTCAATTTTGCTACCTTCTCCCATATTTGTGTACTTTTTATATCATTTAAACAGAAAACTGCCCATGGAATACAATTGCTCAATCATGTAACTTGCTGTAATTAATCTGAATTTAAAATTTTTATCAATTAGGTTGTCACTTACTTGACTAAGTAGGAACTATATTGGGGGTTTAAAACTGCAATGAAATCAGTCATTTTATTTCGATTTGAGTGACAAGTCTGAGGAGAAAATCTGATCCATAAAATTTATTCAGGCAATTGATTGAACTAATTCTAAGTTATTTAATTTATATTTTAATATGGGCTAAAACTAGAAACATCATTTAGTGGTTAAGAAGAGTTGAAAGATTCTCTTTGGGTGAGAAAAGAGTGGAAATTTTGACTCTAGATTTAAGTAAAATCTAGGAAAGAAAACTGTACTTTTCTTAATATCAGCATAGATTTGTTAGAATCCCAGGTGGTAAGACTTCAATTTATTTGCATGAATGCATAGTTCAATAAGAAAAGACTCAAATTTAGTTGGAGTAAAACTGCTTAATGATTTCAAATATTACTTTAATTTATTAATATAACAGGTTTGAATATCTATAATGGAGTCTCTTTCATTTGGGTCTTAAGGGTGTTCTCAAAGCCACTAATGCTGAGTGCTAGGTACACGCTGAAGTACCTAAGAGGAAAGCACTTTAGGTTAAAAGCACTTTCTCTCTCAGCCTCGGGTTAAAAGCTATTTCAGGATTCTGTTAAAGGCATTCTTTAGTCCTCAGCTTCAGCTTAAAAGTGGTCTTTGATGAAAAGTGCTTTGAGGCAGGTAAAGGATTTTTTAATAAACCATATTAAGAGCCGGGGAATCATGCGGTTCCGTGGAAGTGTTGGCTAGTTCCGTGGAGATGTGATGTAAGCTCTGCTCAGGAATGCCCATTCCCCGCGGGCTGTTCTGAGCAATGCGGTCCGCTAGTTATTCCATGCAAAGAAATTGAAAAACATTTCCAGGAACATAATTGGAGAGAAGAGGTTATGAGCCCAAATTAGTAGGCCACGATGCACACATTTCTGAAAGCATTTTGTCTCATTTGGGCTTCCGGTCAAATATAGTGTGTGTTTCTCATCTTTTAGCTCCTACTGCAGAAACTGACAATGCGGTAACATTTCTAATACACCTTATCCTGTCTCAAAGTTGCCCACAAAACTGAACCAATAGGTATCACATTCAGAGATGCTGCTTTGTCCATTGCACATTTTCTGGGTTCATTGCAAGCTCCTGAGTTATATTATGATTCCAGCTAACAGGACCTCCTGCAAGGGGAGGAGCCATGAAGGAAGGGAGTATCTCAGTTGGATCTGCCTACTGAATTGGCAGAATTATGTCCACCCCCGTCCCCCAGATGGTGACTCATAAGAGTTGCTATTGGTTGATGAAAGACAGTCAGCCTCGGGGGAATTTTGAACTTGTGGAGGTCAGAGGGAGTTCTGAGAGATGGCAAATGGAGCATGTAGCCTGGCTAAATCCCAGGGAGTAGGTTTGACTTCTGCTGAGGAAAGAGCCTCAGACACAATAGAAAGAAACTATTTTCTCACCCTGTGAGGGTTAAAGACTAAGAGTTGTTGCTTCAAGTCCTAAAAAACTGGGTGCACCATGCAGGTGGGGTGGGAAGAAGAGTAGTCTTCTGGTTTCCTCTGGACACAGAGCAGATCCAGGAGTGATGTGTGAACCAGAGGGATTGGAGCACCTTCTGGCAAACGGGAGGTTTTTCAGGCAGGGAAGCAGTTAACACTCAGAAGGTGCTGGCTGCACAGCTGTGGAGTGTCATCTACTTTGTGCAGTTTGTGGGCAGTGGGGGTATAAAAGAGGAAGAAACAAAGGAGAAGAATATGACAGGGAAGAAGCCAGTCCTCATCAAATGCAATACACTTTATGCACTCCCAGAAATAGCTGGGGAAACCTGGGAGACAAAGAAAGGATGAGTTTTGATTACACAAGAGGGAGCCATGACATGGGACATTTGTGCCTTAAAGTCAGTGTTATTTCATTTGCACTCACAGCTGCTGGGGCCTTGGCCATTGGGATCATACAGGAATTGAGTAAAATTAGATGACAAGCACTAATTCTGTAATATAACCTTCTAATATGTCTTTTTATCAGTCTTCTAGGGGAGCCAAGTTTGCGGGGCATTGAGGTGACTGTCTTGATGCAGAATATTTCCTTTTAAGCAGGGCTGTAGTGTCTGAGTCTGAAGGAAGGAATGACAACCTACACATCTTTGTGGGTCCAGTGTGCAGACTATTGCTTGCCACGTGGTAGGTCCTCAAGAAATGTTTGCCAAATAAATAAAAATGAATAACAACTATTAAGTGAATAACAAAATAGCCTGTAGACTACAAACTCCTTAGTCTAGGACTGTGCAAAACACTGGCCACAGACACTTCTCACCAAACTCTCTACATTTCATCCAAGCCACTGTTCTCCAAGCTTTCCTACAGTTGTGTACCTCAAAGATCTTATTAATTTCTCCACAACTCTGAAAGCTCTAACCCAAGACTCAGTCTAAAGGAAGCTTTAGATAGAATAAAGGAAGCATTAATCTTTCCCACACTTTTCTACTTGTAATTTCCCCAAATTTGTGACCTGAATGCCCCTTAAAGCATTTGACATTTGATATCTTATACTATATTTTTGGTACATTTATCTTTCTTACTCACTTCTTGTAGACCCTGCTTTATGGAGCTTTGTATCTTCTTAAAATATAGTGGTTTAGAGAATATATGTCAGTAGGCAACATGAATAATAGCCAAAACTATAGCACGAGAAAATGCAAGCATAGTTCTTCATCCGCATCATTGAATAATGCCTGAAAAAGCTATATGCACAGTGGTAGGCACATAGAATATTCAAAATATTGACTTTACTAATACAATGTCACAAATATCCCACTTAATTTCTCTGTTTTGCAATTTTCATAATATGTTCTCTGCAATCGGGAGGACTGACATGCAATAGTAAGAGTAGAATTAGGATAGAGTATAACAATAGTTATGATTTTCTATGCTGATTGATTTTGATATAATATCAACAATCCTAAGATGTATTAACTAGAAAGTATAAAGACACAAAATTTCATCATCTTGCTCAAATTCACAAAATGCAAGTAAGTAGCAGAGCCAAGGTAGACTCCAAATCCACTTCAAAATTTGGTGATATGTATGGTTCTGCAATACACTGTTTCCCTGAGTAAATGTAATACTTATAGCTCTTTCAAACCACATAGGAGGAGTCTAGACTACTCCTGTCTTTCACCACCACCGTATCACCTACATCATACATACCCAAGCCCAAAGAGGAAAATAATTTTTCATGTGTTTAATTATTTCAAGTGTGCTTTATATACTTAAAACATCATATAAAACTAAGTACAGGCTTTGTGTTCCCATGTCCCTTTCTCCCAAGAATGAACTACATATATTCTTAGATGGTCATTGAGTCTACTATTCTAGGCTAGTTGGTTATAATAGGGGCAACAGGCTTGGACTCTTCCCCAGCAGAGCTGCCTAGACCACTCCTGGCCTCCAGATGGTATGCCCAAGTGATTACTGCAGACTCCTTCCAGCAGATCTCTGATCAATGTCTATGATCCAGGTCAGCATGTGAAACTAAAGCTCGACACACATTTCCAAGGCAGCTTCTCAGAGAATCGCATCTGGGAGGCCAGAAAGAATCCACTAACATAAGCTTCCTCTAGGCTTTGGGTAGTGTTCACTCCGTAACAATTATTTATAGGAACAGATGGCTTTGAGTTGTCACAGGGAACTGCTTTCCACTAAGACTTGAGCCCAAAGTCTTTACTACCATTCCCAGAATTCCTCAGATACCATGTCTCATGTCCCCAAACATTCTTCAGTGGGCTATTTATTCTCTACCTTCTGATCCTAGATCGAGTAAGGTTGTGATGCCTGCCTTCCCCACTATCCACTTCCTGCCCTATCAAACCCTTTTGAGGCCACAGTTCCCTGGCCAGGCCTCTGCTTCCCGTCCTGTCCTCCATGTTGTAGCACAAGACAGGCACACATATGTAGGTAGTGCCCTAGTCTGTGGAAAAGTCTAGTCAGTGTCTAAACGGTACAGTCAACATTGGAATACTTATATTACTGCATTACACAGCCACCTTTGGAAGACTTTCTGCATATCAGTGCACCATCTTGAGTTGAATATCACCTCATATTCAGATCTGATTGTCTCTCCTCATGTGCTTTACAGTATATTTCCAACCAATACTATTTTTCTTCAAGATCATTCACTCATACTACAGATACATGATCTTTCTGATTAAAGGGATATGCATGAAGTGTGTACATGAATATAGTAAACTTAAGCTAGAGAATTTGAAGTATCTGACATCGTTGGGAATTCTGTTTTTGATGAAGTGAGGGCCTAACCTTGCTTTTCTTTCTAAAATGTTTATGACTTCTTCAACTGGTAATTATGTGAACAGATTTATAACCAAAACCGGCTCTCACTTCCTCTTTTGACATGTTAGTTGTTTCTAAAAAAACATTAAGTGAGGTCCTGTCAAATTCTTTATATAATATTGAGTGGTCTCCTATGCTAATTAATTTTTTTCAGATGGAAAAATTGTGACATGCTCAAGGCCCCAGTGCATTTGAAATGTGAAGTTATAAAAGATGTAAACATAGTATTTTACTATTTGGAGAATGAATGCACAAGGTGGTACAAATGACGAGGGAGTCTAGGAGACTAATGGCTTTTCTGAAATTTAGAGTATTTGGAATCTCAAGATATTAAGATAGCCTCAAGATATTATTTGTAGACCATCTGCTTTCTTATTTCTCAGCCCCTGTTATGTGATAGATTCCCTCATTGTGAGGTTAACTGAGGCCAGCCCTCTTCTGGCTCCATCTTTTCTTTTCCTCCTATGAATTTGAGTTCCAAGTTCAAAGGGACATGTTAGAAGTGATATATTCAAGTTAATGACCCTCACATGTGTTTAACTTGGATGACATCTCCTCTAAAATCTCTCTCCTGTCTCATACGGATAGATAAGAGAATCATTAAAAAATTGGAGCTCAACAACTGTTGAGAGAGAATAAAATTTCTCTCTTTTGCTCTACATTTCTAAGGGAATTATATCTCAGGAAAATGTCAGTCCTTGTAGCAGGTTCTTAGATGGCTACCTGCACAAGCTATCACAACAAAAACATGATTCAATGGCCATGATGTGCCTCATGAAGGCATCAAGTTAGGCACCTTTAATATTTGGTTCAGGTATACAAGTTACAATTTTAGACAAAATTTGAGCAGTAAACATATAACAAATTTTCTTATATTGACCAGAATATTCATGGCTTATTTTGTTTTAAAATCAGAGCATCCTTCATAATTTGATTTTCTTACATGTCTGTGCATACATAACACTATCCACCAATGTTAGTGTCAAATATATCTAAATATCTTATTCCATTAATTGTAATTAAAACTAGCTTGATATTTGCTACATATTTGGGGATATGCTAGCTAAACACAATGATTCAGTTTTTCCTTTTAAAATAAATATGTGAAATGGGTTCATGATACTTGGCTTCATATTTTGTCAACAAATCCAAACTTAACTGTATTATTATTGATTGAAGCTCTCTATTGATTAGCTATATAAAGTGCTTCTAATATAATATTTTTAAATGAAATATCAAAGGTAAAATATTATACTAGAGACATCTGAAAACAGAATAGAGCTAGGTCACAGTAATGTATAGTAAGGGCACTAAACTCTTAGAAAAATAGAAGTTGAAGAAGGCCTGGATTATAAACAGATAATTCTTTTTTTATAAACTTCTTTAAATTTCTCTGAATTCTTTTCTTTACTGGGCTTTTTCCCTATGCTACTATTAAGTTGTGAAAGTAAATTTTCATAAAACCTGTTTTATAAGTCTTGCTGATTTAAGGAGGGGAAGAAAAGTTCTCTTATTTCTCTTTTGTGTTCTTTTTTCCTGTGTGAGAAGAAAGTCTTCAGAGCATCTTTTTAAATAATGAAAACAATAATAACTGTCCCTAGGAGAATAAGAAAGCAAAGAAGAGGCTTTGTTTGACTTATCTGTGATAAGGCACTTTGGAGCTTCAGTTTTTACGAGTTGAAGAAAGAGATGTACACAACACTCTAACCCTTCTATTATGACAGTTTATACTTCCTACACAGCTTACTTAACTTAAATGCTTGGGAAATAGACACAATTACCACCTTATGGAATGCTACTTAACTTTAAATGTTCCCTACAGAATAGAAACTCACTTCATCAAAATTTATCTCAGTTTCTCAAGAATTATTTCTTCTCTGGGCACCTGAATATTCCTGTGCAATTTAAAAATTTAACCCAATTGCTTAGAAATAACTATAATAGAAAAAGAAAAAAATTCCCACACTACTGAAGTCTGTTCACAAGAGTTCCTATGAAAGAGCTGTGTCCTTATGCCCATGTACACTTTAATCATTCACTCTTTCAGCTGTTATCAATTTAAAACCAATGAAACTCCCACACTGAGTCCATTTGAGCAGTCAATTTTAATATCTCGAGGCATCTGTAGTTATTCTGAATTGGCTGCAAAAGCAGAACTAACAAGTTAAGCTCTAACCATAAGTCGACATCAGGCTGGTAAACCATACATCAAACACAGACAGTTAGTCAATACCCCAGTATGAAAAACCAACTAGCATTTTTAAGAAGAGCAATATATTCATAATATGTTTGGCAGTCTGGTTTGCATTTCTTCCTTGATGGCTGTGTGTTTAACTTTCTAGTCAACAGGGTGGTTCTTGAGCTGGCCAAAAAATAAGTTTGAGGGAAAACTGGTCAGTCTTCCGACGTGTGGGTAATATTTTTTAATGAGAATAGAAAGGACGGGGGAATGTGGGTTTTGTGAATATGAATCTAGAAAGTGTCTTAAATTGCTTTTTATAAGAAAACTCTTTCAACCATATGTTCTGGATCTTTGAGCACAGTCCCTACTTCAAATATTATGTCATGGTCAGGCCATGTGTCTCAATTTGTGTTTGGAAAATATGGTCACTAGAAATACCTCTTTCCCTTCCAGGAATGACTCTGTGACAGGGTTATTGCCTCCCATAGAGAGAAGACAATGAAGAAGGAATATTCAAACAAGATCAAGGCAGTCATCACTTCAATCAAATCGTTTCCAAATTCTGGGGGATGGGAGCTCTGGGTAAGGGGGAGTGAAGGGTGTTTATGACATATAGCTGCCTATTCCCAGAACTCTTTTATGCACTTTTATTTTATCTTCAAAAAGAAAAGACATCTTAAAGGGAAATATCTAAGGAGGAGCAATGCTACATAAAGTTTATGTTTTCAGATCTGTTGCCCCAGAAAATGCTTTGATAAAACACACTTAGAGCAATATAGAAAATTTCAAAGAAAAGCTGGGAGATATACCTCTCCATATTGCAAGTTGACTAACACTGACAGACCACCAATTATGACTATCCAAATTCTGATAAGGCCTCTTTCCTCCCTCCCACAGAGAAAAATAGAAAATGCAGAAATAGCACTTTTGCAACACGGAGTTATTTTCCTGATGGCTAAATTTTACAGAGGCTGGTTAATTTTAAATATCACTAATCAGGTAGGGTAACAAGTCAAAAGGGAGATATTTTTTATGTTGAACAAAAATTGCCCCCTCCCAATAAAATAATACAAGTTTTTTTTCTTAATCTTGGAAATTTGTGGAATATTGTTGATTTATAATAGACATGAATTTGGAGAAAAAAAGATTTGTAGGCCAAACTGTCAGTGATGCTAAAGGAAATAAAAGAGCACTCTCTTAATCTTAAGATACGTCAGCATGAATTGTTGGTATTATTAATTTCCTTTGCCTGTAGGGGTCTAGCACATCTGCTGAATGTGGTCCCTGATGTGGAGATACTGGTTGTGTGAGCTCTGATATGTACTGTCTTTAGAGACAAACTCAACATACACATAATGCAGACTCTGAAATCCCATTCATATCATGAGTAAGGAAGGAGTGGGACCTCCTTTCTCGAATGCCATAGAAAATTGAACTTGTCTCATTGCATAAAAAGCATTTATTTATGCATTTGCTCAAACTATGAACCTCCAGGTCAGGGTGAAATTCTGCTTTTTTCTCCTTCAATTATCCACTTGGCCCCAAAATGAAATCACCATCTAGCACTTTGTGTGAGCTGCAGAATTATAAAAATTACAAAGGAGAAAGCCAGTATCTAGCACTGGCTTTGGATACGGTTCGTAGGTCTATGGAGGCTCTGAAAAGCTAACAAGAACTAAGCTGAAGAATCTTCCACTGCCTGTGAAGCTGGCTTTAGGAGTCATGAGGGAACTATGCAGTACGAGAACACCAGCTGGAGAACAGCAGGGTATCAATAATAAATGCTAACCTTTAAAACAGGGGATTCTTTTGAACACTGACAAGGGCCCTGCATCTTTTTCTTCTCGTCAGGTGGTTTCATGGAGGAGAGATTTAGTATGTGATTAGAGGACTGAAATGGTCATGGGCCATCTCTCCAGAGGGCATCAGCCTTCTGACACAAGAAGGAAGTATCACGTTAGCCTGACTTTTGGTCATCTGCTACTAGTTGAGGATATGCTTTGAGAGCATATCAACTTTGGCTGGTGCAATGTCAGGGGTGGAAGGGGAGGTTTTGTATCTTTTTTACAATCTAGGCACATACACAAGATTTGAGTTAGAGTACAGGGTATGTTTAAAATGTGGTATAGATTCACAAGATGAAACAAAGCCTGCCTCTCCCTCTTACTGCTTCCTTATGGGTATGTAAGCTCTATTTTGTCTTATTTTATGGAAAGTTGTCAGTCCTCAAACTGGAAGGCTTAAATACTATATTTTGAACTGGCACCAGGATTTGACTGACCATGCAGGGCATGCCAAAAACTCTGGGCAATATTTTAAAGATAGTCCAAGGAATAAATAAAATTGGCATCTACTACCAGGGCAAAAATTAGTATGGGTTTTAGAGGCCATTGACTAAAAACAAAATGCCAATACGCTGGTTTTGAATCAACTGGGTCTTATTCATTTTCTATTCGCATCATTTAGCATGACTATTCCTAGACATCCAGTCAGTTTTATTGCTAAAGCCTGATACTATCTGGCACTTGAGAACAGGGAAAAATCTTAAGGACTTGACTTGATGTGAAAGAAATGTAATTTAAACGAAGAAAAGGAGAATTATTATCATTTGCTAATACACATAGTAGGGTACATATCAGGAATTCGCTGGTAAAACCATTTTGTACATACAAAAAAATCAAAAGTATGTAAGTCACCATCTCAAATAATACTACATTTTTACTAATGTCAGTATAAAAATGTCTCTCCTCATAAGAAAGTAAATTCTGGAACTATAGGGAAACCAATTTATCATTCTGGCTCATTCTTTTTTCCTTTACCTAATTTATTCCCATTTCTGGACCTCATTTTCTCTTGTTTCTCCAAAGCTATTCTGCTTTTAATATCTCATAAGGCCTGGATTGTTTCCTCCTTGGATAACAGGCTTTTAAAAGACATGAGCTTAACCTGCTACCCAGGTGCACTTTTTTCCCAACATTTCTCCCTCTCTCATGGTGACCTGTATTTTATTATTGAACAAAAGCTAGCTATGTGGTGCTCTATTACCAACACATTTGCTCCCAGGGGCCTTTAAATAACAGAAACTGCCTGGGAACTATAAATGCAAAAGAACCAGGAAGCTTGTAGGCCAAGATAAAGAAGCTTAAGGTTGGCTATTAATTTTGGCTAATATTAAATCATGACATAGCTCACACGTAAAGATCACAGTTCAATTAAGAACCGTAAAGAAGTTTAAAGAAAAGAAGATTTATAAGATATTTTTAAGCACATTAGTGCATATTGTGGAAGTTGTGAGAGTATTTCAGGCCCAAGCAATGATAGACCCATGCCCTAGTATATAAATTCAAATATAATTATTCTCAGACTAACACTGATAAAGTGGCAATGTTGGAGCATGTCTCTACTCAAAGCTATATTGCAGTGTTGCTCATATATGTTTTGCTTAAATTAACAGTGTGACAATTAGATTACTCTGTCATATATAAGTTCTAACAAATTGTTTAAAAATAGTTTTCTCTTAACTCAATGATTTTGCCATTCGTAAACATGACTGTTATAGAAAGTCTAGGGCTGATAGCTTATATCTGCAATTTGAATGGCAAATCTTTCTTTTCTTCTCAATATAATTGACATATTTTACAAAAGTACTATAATTTTTCAAAGACATTATTTTCTTTTATGACAGACACCTTAAACAATTAGTTGTGTCTGTGTGGATAATTACTTAACTGTTTCAGCAGTTAGATGACACTACGTAAGTGGATGCAGTTAAGAAAGAAAAATGAGCTCATGCCCATTGATGTAAAAAGAGTACAATGATTAAAATTACCAAAAGGAGAAATATAAGACAAGCCCAAATTATCAATGTACTTTTCTTGAAATAAGTGAATTACTACTGCCTTTCCTAGCTGTATTGATTTTTCAAACTTTAAACAAATACTTGGGAGAAATGTTTCCTAGGGCCATCTTGGTCATAATTTGCTCCATGAACCTAAGGAAGGAAGAAGGGAAGGGAGGAAGGAAGAGGGGAAGGAAGGAACGAAAGAAAGATGAGAGGAAGACAGGAAAGATGAAAGGAAGGAAAAAAGAAAGGAAAAAAGGAAGAATCAAAAAACAAAGCAAGAAAACAGTTTTTGAATGGCAATGGCAAGCTGGGCACTGTGCAAAGTTCTTTCCATATATCATTTAATTTAAATTTTGAAGTAAATTGCATAGAGTAGGAAGCCAAAAGCCAGATATTAAGTTAATAGCTGGCAAGTGGCAAAATCCAGCTATAAGCTTGGCTTGGTCAAATTTAAATCTGCTATACTTTCAAATAAACCAAAATATAATATTTTCCTCCTCAATTTCCTTAATTATAAAACAGAGTTGAAAAATGTTCTATCACGATTAAGACTGATTCAGTTTATCAGGAGTATTAAAGGTATTCTGTGTCCTTTGGAAATATACCATATCTGAGGCAGTGTGGGAGCCCCTGACAGATCACCCAAAAGCAAAAACCATATCATTGACAAGCTCTACCCATGACAAGCTCTTGAGGATCCTTGAGTACAGCCTTTGACTGAATCCAAATTCAGGATATGGTCAAGGCGCCACACTTGCGGATATGGAGGACATGTGGTCTTGAGGCCACAGGTTCCTCACCCCTTCCAGTCTTTTGTGGAGACTCATTCTTTAATAGGAATGGACAACCATTACCCACCAGATATCTGAGCAAAGTCAATAAGTTTATAAAAATAAATGAGACAAATAAATGAAAAGAACCCTAGATGAAATTCATGATGCAAAGAAGAGAACATTTTAAAATAAAAAATAAAAACAAAACTCCAAAGCAAAACAACAAATTTATGTCCTCAGATAAGTTAAAAAAAGATATCAAAGATATCTATTCTTTTCCCACTTATTCAATTACCAAATATTTATTGGGTGGTATGTGCGATCCTCATTATTAGGTATAGGAGTAGAGTGGTCAACAAAATTTTTGTTTTCATGGTATGTGAAAGAATGAGATATGCAAAGAGGAACAAACAGAATAAGAAATAAGTCCAGAAAACTGCACATATGATTGCTAAATTAATATAATGATTAGGAGATAAAACTGAGAATTTGTTCCAAATATGAGAAAAAATAAGATTGAATGAAACGATCAATCCATATGATCTAATATTCACATAATAAAGATCTCAAAAGAGGACATAGAGAAACATGTGGTTGAAAAGCATCAATGTAATAACAAGGAGAAAAAAATTCCAGTGCTAAAGATAGTCATAATTCTTGAAATTAAGTACTGAGCAGAATAAATTTTAAAAATTCTGTCAACTATGTACTTTATCTTGATTACAGAATCTCAAAATAAAGACCACAAGACCCAACGACTTTGAGAGAGAAACTCAAAGTAATAATTATAAGAGTGAAACAATTTTAAGAGTGGAAATTGTAACTGTGTATTCTAGAAGCAATGGAACTTTATACCCAACTAAACTATTGATCAAGTGTATGGGCATACTGAAGGTATTTTGGGGCAGCCAAGGACTCATGTTTTCCAAATGAGTTAATGGAAGCTGTTACATAGTAATAGAAGGGATGAGAGCAAGAAAGAAAAGGGGTGAGGGCCAGAAGACAGTGGATACAGCTCAGAAGAGCAGTGAAAGGAAATCACAAGGGTAGGAAATCTGGAAAGCAACCAGTCCAAATTGGTGTAAGAGGATGGAAGGGTTTTAGAAGAAGATAATCAGGGGGAAAAAGCAGGGGATGGCAGACAAGAATATATAGACAGTTTGGGGGGATGAAAACATATGGTGACATAAAGGCCCCGAAAGCAAGAAGAAATGAAACTCTCGGGAGAGGGGATTCTGTACAAGAAATTCACAATCAAAAAAATAAGTCAAACTAAATGACACCATGATTATAAGAAAATTATGGAGCATAAGCTTTGAAATCAAGAATATTATAGCTTGTGTGGCCCATTAAGTCATAGCATCCAACCCATGGATATGTCAACACAATCTGGCATATGACTTGTCAAAATTCTGTGATATTTACATGATTAAATTAAAACTGATTTTTTTTTTTCACATTTAGATCCATAAAATGGAAAAAAATATGGAGATGGGTGTGAAACAGCATAAAATTATCAATATAATCCTCAAATGTAAAAGATAGGAGTATTTTTGTACCATAATCAGGGGCATTACCTTTTGAGAATCACAGGGGTTATGATATTATAATAGAAAATGAAGTCTAATACTTGGTACTGCAGTAAACAACCTTATGTAAGCATAATAGTATGGCTGTTGCTTTTTTATTTTTAACTTTTAGAATTAACTTATAAATATGCCATAATTATAGAAACAGGTAAAATCTGCAGTCCCCACCCCCAAGGCCATGGACTGGTACTGGTGATCCATGGCCTGTTAGGAACTAGGCCATGCAGCAGGAGGTAAGTGGCTGGCAAGGGAGTGAAGCTTCATCTGTATTTACAGCTGCTCCCCATCGCTTGCATCATCACCTGAGCTCTGCCTCCCATCAGATCAGCGGCAGCATTAGTTGCAGGAAAACAAGCTCAGGGCTCCCACTGAGTCTGCATTATGGTCAATTGTATAACTATTTCATTATATATTAAAATGTAATAATGTTAGAAATAAAGTGCACAATAATCATAATGTGCTTGAATCATCCCGAAACCATCTCTCCCCCATACCCCCAAGTCTGTGGAAAAATTGTAGTCCATGAAACAGTCCCTGATGCCAAAAAGGTTGAGGACTGCTTTAATAACATGAATTTGTATGGTGTATAAGTACAGTAGAACAGGCAGAGGAGACAAGAGGCTAAGGGGCACTACATTCCTCATCTTACTAATGGAGGCTTACATCTCAATTTTCTAGGGTTAATGAAGTGATAGGTAGAGATGTAGGTATGTTGCGAGTTGTGTAGAAAGTTAACGGACACTGTGAGACCAGTTGCATTTGACCATGAGTATATGTGGAGGAGAAGGCCCAGGTAGATTAGGCTTGGTGTGATTGAGTAAAATTCATGCCTACTACAGCAGAAATCTAGGGTAATATCTAGGATTGATAAAGAAAGACACTACAACATTGAAGATAAAGAAGATACTGACAAAAACAAGCAGACAAATGACCTGCACCCTGGTCAGGTCAGAATAACAAGGATATCGATATGGAAGCAATCTCTAAAGAACAATAAATAGAAACCACTTAAAGTGGTGCCCCCTATGGAGCGAAACTGGGAAATTGGGATGAGGCTGGGAAACACTGCTTTTCATCATAAACCCTTGAGGTGTACTATTAAATCTCTAAAAAGATTGTTTATAATATAATGATTAAAAAGTAGAAGCACCATAACATTAATTTCAGTTTCTACTAATGCCTTCCAGTATGGTTTTGTCCATATTAGGATAAATGAAACCGTTTTCTAAACACACAATCCTCTCTGAGTCTATTATTTTGATATAAGAAAATACTAGTTACTCCTAAAAAGTCAAAAAAAAATTATCTTTCCTAGAAACTGTATTTTTTATTCTTGTATGTCAATGCTGTTATTTGAAAGATTACATAAGGTAGTTTGACTGTAACTAAAGAGCTATTACTTCAGTTCCAAAAGCAGAGGATATGTACAAACACACCTACCACCCTAAAATGTGCCCTTTTGCCTATAATTTACATATTAAACTGATTCAAGTGTTGTTTCCAGTGAGATTCTCAATGTAATAAACTCATACATTTAAAAAGGGCTCACCGTTCCCTTGGCAAATAGGAATGCACTTGGAGAGCTTTTCAGAAGCTACCATTGCAATGGCACAGTGCCTGTGACACCCACCTGAGCTATTAAGATTTCTTTCCTTTGAACAGTCATTCAGAATTGTCTGTTGGCCCTTCTTTTTCCTGGCATCACAATGTACCCTTCTCATTAATCATATTAAAGAAATTAGAAAGCACAGCTCCATCAAGTGATTGTTTCCAGGTCTAGAATCTGGCCAATGAAATCATGTATTGGGCAGGTCTCGACGGGCCCAAAACACAGGTTTTGAAGAAAGGGTTTGTGATTGAGTGTAGACTGCAGGACAGTGGGGCAATGCTCTTTTCACATAAAGTTCTTTGTAGACATTACATTGAAAGGTGTTATAAAGTCAATACAGCACAGCCCTTCCTGCCCCCACGGTGGTGCTCCATAAAGGCTGGCTGAATTCAAAGCTCAGCCTTCTCAACCTGTTGGTAACTTTACATGAAAGAGTAAACACTTTCTCGAAAAGTGGCTCTGGCCTTGCAGAACCCCTCCCAGATCTCAGGAAGCACAATTGGAAGGCCCAAACTGCCAAGCTTTCCTAAACCTTGGTAATGGAGGCCTTTTGTGCAGATCTGGAAGATTAGACAGTTTAAAGGCTATAATACAGATTCTTTGGCCCAATGCACTGCAGAACAATTTTAAAGGCCATTATCCCTCTGTCTAAATAATTCTTCCCTTTGAAAGAATTCAGTCATTTTGCTGGGAGAAATTAACCATTTAACTATTAATCATTAATTTATTTTATGTGATTTTTCTTAACTGCTTAAAAATACTGATTTTATTGCTTTTTCTAAGTCTTCTCCTTAAATATAATAATATAATAGATCAAAGTACTAAAGTTGACTGGCCAGGTATTTTTAAGAATTGGCTTAATGCCTTTTACTTAGTTGGAAAAAAAGAAAAGCCTCAATAAAAGCCTTAAAAAAAGTTCACAGCTAAAAATGAAACAAGCCCAAGAAGTGACTATATTTGCTTAACTTGATCTGTATTTGGGGGAAGAAAAAATTCTACCAAAGACAACAATGGAAGCTTATCAAATCAGAATTTTACATAGATTTTCCATAGCTCTACTAATGAATACTGACTCATTGGTCAGTTATGGTGAAAATTTAATGGAGCTCTAAGATAAGAAATGCATGAATCAGAGTGTGTTCAATGGTTCCATTGCATCAGTATGAAAACTGCATTAGACATCCAATTTCTCCGTTGCTTTCTGAGACCAATTCTAGAGCATTGTAGTAATTAATTCTCTAGTGTTTTGCTTGAGCCAGACCCTGCCACTGAATTAAACTCCTTTTATTAATATTTTGCCACAGTCATGAAATATTTGAACCTCATGTAAAACTGTGATTGTTTGGTTGCTAATCTTTCTATTTCTCAGGATGGCAGGTAAACTACAACTGAATCCTTTCTAAGAAAATGATAATCTATATGATGAATTTCAAGGTAGAATTTAAGGTACTAGTATATTACTCTATGAAGTCGAATCTGTGGAGTGTCAGTTACTGTCTATGGCGCTGAAAAGTACTTCTTCATAGAGCAAAAGTCTGAGGCAAGTCTGGTTTAAAGCAGGTGCTAGTTTTACCCCCAAATGCTTACATTCTAAGACTTTTCTACTCTATTAGGATACGAGTGCACATGCTTCCTAAAATTTCACCTTCTAAAATTGGTTCAGAGTGTCAGCTAATTTTTGTGATATGTTCAACTGTTTCAAAATGGACTGAAACTGATAGATCAAATAGTTATTGTAAACTATTTAAACAACTTGTCATTTTAAGTATTGCTGAAAATATTAAGATCTGCTTTTCACTCTTCTTGAGAAATGGTTATATATTAATATTAAATCACCTTTTGCTTTTCATAAGGATTAGTCTTTCAGCTTTCTGCTCAGGGTTAGAAATTTATTTTAGCTCATTTTCAAATACTTTCTTATGTTTAATTTTCAAAAGATACCCATAAATTAGAAAATTTGAAAACTAGGGAGAATAATGAACTCCAGGCATGTTTTATTGTTAGAAAAAGAATATACTTTGCCTACATGATTTTTAAGGTGATTTCCAGTTATAGAAATCTACTATATCACTGGTTCTATCCATCCATCCATCCATTCATCTATCTGACACACTAACAGTGATAACAATAATGAATAATAGTTGTATTAATGGCAGAGGGCATTTACTGAATAATTACTTTTGTTCTAGAAACTCTGTTAAATGCTTTACATAGGTTATCTCATTTATTTCTCTCAATGACCTCTCAATGATGTGCATGAGAATGCTGAGGCTCAGAGATTATCATAACTTGTTCAGGGTCAGAATGAGTGAATGGTGAGTTACAATTAGTCTAATGCCAGAGACCATGTTTTTCTAGTCTGGTGGCTAAAATAGTTTATCCCCCACTTTAGATATATTTGCAAAAGTACCTAGTTATTTCAGTTTAGTTTGAGTTTTTGGCCCTCCAGTTCTTAATATCCATAAATTTTCATGACACTATTTTGTCTTAGGCTTTCTTCCTAGCACTTACTTGAGACTCGGACTAGGGTGATCAGAGAAACTTTTATCCAAATCAGGACACTTCTGAGAGTGAAAGGTGCTGGGTTAGTAAGTACGCTGGGACAGCAGGTGTAAACTAGGACTACCCAGGAACATGGAACATATGGGGTCATTCCAACAGGAAATCTGTTCTCTCTTCCTAACGTACAGTACAGATTCTCTGAGGGCAAAACTAGTTATTTTGCTTGATGGTTCCATGATATCATTTTTATTTTCTCAGGATTATTTTCTGGACTACTTTTTCCTCTGTTACAGAGTAGAAAATTTAGTATGCAACCTAAGAAAAATAAAATATTTTAATATTCCTTTAGAGCTGATTAGCTATGGACACAGAAGTACATTCATTTATCCAGTTACAGTAAAAGTATAAATGCTCTGTACCTTTAATAAGTCCTTTCTCTTGCAGAGTTTTCAGGGAAGGTCTTCGGGTAATGAACTTCTTTAATCTGCTTTTAACACGGTTTTTGTCGCTTGTATCAGAAGCACTATGATGCAGTCTGAACACTGGAGATTAAAAATAAAAAAAGAAGAAGAGGCTTTCAGTAAATTTCTTCTTTATGATTATTACTTTATGCAAATGTGAATAGAAAACAGTTGTTATGGAACAAGTACCTGAAATAATAGCTCAGGCTCTTCTGTCTAGACAGGGCATATGAGTAAAATTTGCCCACATGAGAAGTATTATTAGTCCTGCTGCAACATGAATGTACAATGAAAATGAGGTTAGCTGTATATATTCACAACACATTTTCACTTTCATTCCCTTATATTTAACATGATAACCTTTATATGGATAATGCCACTTATTTGTATCTATACACAAAATTATGGCCAGAATAAAAAGAAATTCATCTACATTATGGGGGAAAACTCTAGCATTGTTAATTTCAATTAAGTCTGATTATATACTATCTCTGGCTAATGCAGGCATTTTTGAAGGTCTTGTTTGTTTGAATAATTTTCTCAAGCTTCTTTTTTATGTTAACCCAAAGTGATTTCTTTTTCTGCAGCAAATATTTCTTACTCTCCTTACAAATGTATATTACCGCCAGTTCTAGGTGAAATCCAGAAACACAAATTTGCCTCAAATTTTTCCCTTGTCTCCATCAGTCCCTTCTCCTCAGCTTCCTAGTCTCAGTTTCACCTTCAGAGTTAGGTGTGCATTAAATTCATTCCTGAACAAATATTTGCTGAATGTCTACGAATCATCAGGCTCCAGGCTTAAGGAGGTGAATTCGGTGATGAACGTAACACGTAAGGTTATGTTGGTGTTTCATAAACCATAGAGTCTGAACACATTCAAGGTGTCTTATCTTTAATGACACCTGGCGATTTGTTGTGTCTGTGAGATAAGATGTAGATCTTAACTGAACCCTCCGCTGTCTTAATCCAATTGGTGATGTAATGTGAGAACGTGGGACACTTTATTAGGTATTGTTTTTAACAAATGTAGATCTGCTTTTAAAAATCCGCCTGGTCCTGCCCCCCCACCCCACCCCGCCTTAACCACAAAGCACTTGCAAACTTGAGTTAGCAAGATGGGGAGTTAAGGTGAAGTGCAAGGCTGGCAAAGACAGAAGGAGGAAAACATCGTGCCTGCCTCATAGCCAGGAGAAGGGTGGAGTTTTACATTTCAAGTTCAAAGTTCTGATTATCACATGGGACTGAGTGCTATAAATTACTAAATTGAGACAATGTCTGTCACTCAAAAGGATTATAATACTTTATATTACCTTGCATTGGTACTTTCCAACATTTTTATTACTGACATTTTAGGCTGGACAATCCTTTGTAGTGGCGGCCTGTCCTCTGCAGGCTGTGTAGGATGTTGAGCCGCATCCCTGATCTCTACCCACAATATTCCAGTTGCACCCGCTCCTCAGTTGTGACAATCAAAAAAATGTCTCCAGCCATTGCCAAATGGTTCCTGGGGGGTGGGTGTATGCAAACTTGCTCCCTGTTGAGAATCACTGCCTTAAACTAATTAGAAAAGTGATAAGGCCCACTTAAGTTCTCATTTATTGGCAGGAGTTAGTCTATCCACACACTGAGAAAATGTAAAGGAACTGTGAAAGCAAAAAACTATCTATAAATAGCATATATAAAAATACATATCTGATTTATCATCTAACTATGTCTATATCTATCATCTAGCTAGCTAGCTAATATCAGCTATTTATTAAATCAATTGGTAATAAAAGTACAGTGACTCTCATGTGAGGAGGGTGAGTGGATCTGTCGTTTGAAATGGTTGGGACTCACTGTTATAGATCAGAGCTTCCCACTGATGGTGCCTGGAAGAACGGGTTACACAGGTGTGAAAGTTACAGAGTTCCTGAGCACTCAGGCTAATTACCCAGGACTAGGGCAGCCTGAGCCCCTGGGGGAGCCGCGTGTTCTTCGCCTGTGAGCAGTCTTATTCATTTCTCCCAGTGGGTAGTATAAGTATTATCATTTTCTCTGTGTACCTTAACTTAGATCATTTGAGAAGCAGTGCTTTAGACCTGTGCTATCAAAGTGGGAGCCACTAGTCACTGGGGGCTATTGAACTCTTGAAATGTAGCTTGAGGCATATGTTAAAATGTTCTGGATTTTTTTGGTTAAGCAAAATATCTTATTAAAATTAATATATTATTAAAACCTGTTTATTTTTGCTTTTTAAAATGTGGCTACTAAAAGATTTTACATTACATCTATGACTCACATTATATTTCTGGACAGTGCTGGTAGCTGATACACACACACACACACACACACACACACACACATTGACCACTTATTACATACATGGCAGTACTGGATTGAACTGTTGTGGATAAAATGCACATGGCCTCTGTAATTATGAAACAGCATGGTAAGGAGTATAATAAAAGTACAAGAAACTAAGGTATCCTAGGGGGGTGATTGACCTGAGGTCCTTTTGGAGAAACGACAAGTACCCTTAGAACTCAAGCAAGCAAAATTTGCTTTTATAGGATCATGAATATCAGGCATTAATTGGTTCAAAATTGTATGGCTAGAAGAATAATTCTGAGCATCTCAACATACTGTGCTTACATGATATCCTATCAACTTTCATTCTAGGTCCGGTCACTGTAGTTACTACCAGCAGTATATGATCTGCTTCAACTGATAGTTATAGTCAAGTCCCATAGGTCCGGGTTCTAGTGTTGGAGGCTGAAGAAACACTTAACATCCTACAGAATAACTCTGCTCAGGGCAATTTTAGTCTCAGGTCTATCTTTGGAATGCAATAGAATAATCAATCTAAATTTTCACAGGTTACCAAAGGTAATATTTTCTATTTCTGGTGTCACCGCAAAACCTTGCCATTTCCCATGACAAAATGCCAAGAAAGGCAGAGCCAAACAAGGTATATTTTCTGCCATTTGGAACTAGTAAAAATGATATGATTAGAAAGTACTTTGCAAATTAAACCAGACACACACACAGTATAAATGCTAGATTATGAAAATAATTAGGTAGTGAATTATATCTTTTTGGAACCCCCCAGGTATTCTAGTGATAGTATTCTTAATTAGAGAGATATATATGTATATTATATTGTTTCCAATACCACCATCTGGCTCCACATGTGAGAAATGTGTGCAAGGTGCATTGGTTTTCCAAAGAAAATGGAAATACTCTTTTCAATGCTTTATCTTGTTTCCTTCTCATATGTACTGGGAAATTAACAGTCTTGGATATGATTACACAGTTTTTAACATAGCCTAACTCTCAAAAGTTGCCTGTAATGATGACTTTCCCGGAGACAGACTAGAGCATCAACTTCCGTTTCCTGATGCCATAAATAATTGTCCTCAGATGACATGTCAAATTATAAGGCCTGTGCCATCATTCATTCCACTCATTTTGTTCTAAGAAGAGTTATGCAGAATTTGAAGTCAATAGATGACTATAATATATAGCATACTTGTTATTAACCAAATAACTTGAAAGCACTATGAATACAAAATAAAAATGTAAAAAGTGCATGGTTATAAAGCAAGGTCCAAAACTGGGTCCCTATAAACAGCAGTAAAAGTCTTTGAATATTGTGGTTTACAAATCTGATTTTAACAGCCAAACTTATAAAACAGTTTACGCTTTTCTGTTGTCAAGGGAGAAAAACTTGCCAAATTGTTCATTTTAAGTAAATACAACATAACCAATTAAGGAAAGCAAATTTAAACACATGCCTATGATAATCAGGACATAGTTTGCTTCTGATTTCACTACTGATTTTCACAGAACAGTGTTCCTTCCATTTTCCCACAGCACCCAAGTGACCCCACACATACTTTTAGAAACTTGTAATCACACAGTGCAAATAAAAGGACACTTTACTGGAAAATACACAGTGTGGTACAATAATCCATCATTTATGAAAAATAGAATTCAGCCTTTTCTTTTTCCTCAGAGATTCAACTCCTTTTTGAGGGTGAAGCTTCCTAAAGTTTAAAGATTTATGTTAAGCCAATGAGCAGGTTTTTTTCCATTCCCACTTAAACTTTTTATTTGAAAAAGAAAAGAGCCGAAAGAGATACAGGTTTAAACTCTAAAACATTTAATCTGATTTATATGCGAGACCAGAGGAATCGCTCTTAATTCTAGTATTTTCACCTCCATGAATAGTTAACTTGAATTGTACTAGCTTTCCAGGTGTTCCAGTATTTACTTATACTTCTTTTATGTTTTCTCCTCTTTTTTCCATTGACGTGTGATCTTTTCTTTCAAGCGCAAATAGAATATTTGAATAAGAATTTTGAATAACAATGTGCAATTTAAGTCTCAACACACACAAGCCAAAGGCATTAGCTTTAAGTACCATTCTTAACCAGTTGAGAGACTTAATTGGTGCTAAAACTGCTCTGACCAGAGAAGAGTTAGAATCCTGGGCTTTCTAAGATGTTAGGATTTTGGGCTTTCTCAGATGATCTTCAGTTAATACCATTACAGATGAGAATACGCATTACTCCAACACAAGTTTTATACCTGACGCAGCTATTATGGTGTTAAAATCACTTCTAGGGGTAGGAATGTTTAATGTAATGGTTTGCCTTTTTATGTTTACTTTCTCACTTTAGTAATAGGAAGGAGAAGCAACACAGTTTTGGACCATAAACATCTACTACCATTCCATTAAGGGTATGGGAACCACAAAAGAAAACCCCCAAATCTTCCAGAATCCAACAATTTGGATAATATGATCCAGAATTGTGCATCTGCCAGAACTTCTCTTGCTGGGGAACTTATTTTGAAATATCCCCTTTTCCTGCCAAACTGCTGTTCTCGCGGTATTCCCATGTTACAATTACATGTTGTTATTATTATTCTTTTTTCTAATTTGGAAATGCTGGGAGAACTAATGTTTCAGAAATGTTGCTAAAGGAAAGCAGAGTCATTATCCTTCAGAAAAGCTATTATAAACAGCTTTCTAGGCTACTTGTTTTCTCTTTATTGGTGAGGTTTGACATAGGGATCAACATCAGGTATAGGTAGATAGTTTTGTTAGCAGTTAAGAGCTCCCGACACTTCAATTCAATTCCAGGAGGATGTCAGGGCAAAGCCGGCAGCAGTTGCTTAGTACAATCATCTTACCACACTGTGGTGTCCAGAGAGGGAGATCCAGAAAGAAATGACAAAATAAGGTTATGTCAGGCTCTTAATCCCCGGAGATTCCAAAACACTTCCCAAACCATCACAGGGATTACATAACAAAGTACTGAATTGTCTCCACTCATATTTTCCAATACAATCTTCTTGTATTTAGAATTACCCTGTTTTACCACTTTCCAGATTACTTAAATAAGAGCACCTTATGCAAAACTGATTGAAAAGAGAAATCAAGATTATTACATTTCTTTTCAGCCTCCTGCCTGATTCCTTTCCAGGGCATACACGCTTGTGCTAATTCATGGGGCTGTAATAAATACTGTTTTGCCTTCTCCGGCATGTGGTTTTAGAGCTCCTAGAACTTTGCACATAACTCCCTGTGTCAGAGTGGGCAAAAAGGGTAAGTTTGGGTTTAATGTACTGTTGGTCATTTAATATCTCTTTTTTTTCACATGCTCAATGTAAATAGAAGTCATAATTTCAAACCCCCAACTTGCAGCCTGAGAAACTAAATTATTGAAACTTTAAGTGACTCACTCAAAACACAAATCATGATTAAATCTGGAAATAATCGAAAGAGGGAATGAAGGGCATTTTAAACAGCAGTGCTTAGTTTTAACCACTTAATTCCCACTTAGATACTGTAGAAATATAAAATAGACAAAAGAACAGAAGGGTATTCACACATTATCTATTCAATGATTCATATTCATGCTATCTACCATTTAAAGAGAAGTGAGAATTCATACAAGGAAAATGTCTTCTACTTTTAGACTAAATTATCTAGTTTAAATAGTCAAAGCTAACTACATTTTTACATTTTCAGTGTCAATAAAGAGCTGGCAATCTACTATGATTCAACCATATGAAAATTCCATGGCTACTTTTCCCAGGAATATATGTACCCATGTCTTCTACCTCTAATACATTCATCTGTCTATAATGTAAATTTTTCAGTCCTTTCAAAGATAGGCTTAATATTTTTATTTTGCTGATGATACATCTTAGGTATGTCTATGTTGATAATGTATTTCTATACTGTAAGACAAGGTGTTTTGTTTAAACTCTTTGTTATAGCATTTAGCATAGTTTTGAGTTCATAATGAATAATTTTGATGATGAGGATAATGATGATTTCAATACTGTAATGAAAATATTGATTATATCATTACAACATGTATTTTTTCTTCCACATAGATTTATCTGATTTCTTTTTATGTGTCAGAGTTTAAAAAGATCATCACAGGTTATGAAAAATACCATTAATACATTTTTGGAAAAACAAAAAAAGAAAATATATCTAAATAGCAAAAATCTAGCTGTGTGTAGAGACACGCAATGAGATTTTTCCTGAAACAGAATCAGATACAGCATAAAATATAAAGAATCAGATCATTAAGACATTCTTCTATTGACTATATATTTTAACTTGGCTTCTTATGACTTGATATAGTGTCAGTAAAACTTTGTCACTTGAGAGCTGTTCAAAACTTTGATAAATTTGCTAATAAAGTAAGTGGTTACTGAACTAAAGCAGTAGCTGATTTTGAAAGCTGAATTACTAAAAAAAGAAAAAAATAACATAGGGCATCAATCCAGACAAAGGGCACTGTTAAGTAGAAATATGTTTTCCATGAGGAAAGACTGTATATTAAATACAGGAATGAGTTCTCTTCTACTGATAGAAAACAGGCCACAGCCAAATCAAATGAGACGAGCTTTACAGATAAATGTGAACATCAGTCCACAAACAGAAAAACCACAAAACGACAAGATGGAGTTGTAGGCATAGTAATTCCACCATAGAGGTTAAATAGCATGGCAGGATTCTAGGAAATTAACACTTAGATTTCTGTAAAAAAGTAAAGTTGGAGAATGAAATAATATTCATATTTGAGATTATTGGATATTTCAGTACTGAAATACTGACGCAGATTCTAGAGACCATGCTTAGCAGTGTTTCAATTGAGTGGCATTTAAATCCTTTCTCCATGTATACATATATAGTGAGAGCTACCACTATACATCATGTGTGTATGTGGACACTTGAGAAAATGTGTGCAAAGATGCATTCTCAGCAGGCATGGGGGGGGGCATGTGAGAACTTTGAAGGTTTTTCTTTAACTCTCCCAACTTCTGGCCCTATGTGTCCTATAATGTGTCCTTAGAAAAGAATATGCTATAATGTATCCTTAATTTTTCAAACATAAAATTTGCACCAGAATAGAAACATATATACAAAAGGCACAGGCAGTTTGAGAAATGTCTTAAAGCCAAACAATCAAGAGTTAAGAGGAAGTAGCAAAGTGTTTATTTAGATAAGAAAAGTTAAATATATATATAATATATTATATAAAAATATAGAATATATATATTAGATTCTTCTAAACAATCTTAATCTCCACTTTGGCTAGACAATCTGATTATCTTAATGTCACATTTATTATTAATAATGACTAATATTTTAGGGGTACTTGCTATGTGATAAGGAACTTACTAAGCACGGTACATCTTATTTAATCTTTACAACCTTTCCATGTGGTAGGCTCCATTATTGTTGTCCATTTTGCAAATAAGGAATCTGAGGTTCAGAGAGGTCAAGCCATGTAGCAAATAAACGGTAGAGGCAGAACTCAGGGATCTGATTCCTGCTGTAAGGGCCTGCCTGTCTCTGCTTTACATGAACAGCTTATTGAAACAGTTAGTAGTATGTATCATTGTAGACCTGACAGGGAAAGCAAGTTGTCTTAGATGAGATGAGTGAATCACAGCACAGCCATGGAGCTGACGGCTGAATACTGTCTGGATTGCCTGTCAGAACGGTTGAAGGAGGCACCTGGGCAGTAGAGAGCTGTAACCACCATAAACATGACCCGGACTCTGCTATAAGGCTGCACACTGGACAGGGGCGGAATCACTCGTCATGCTCTAGATTGCTGTATGTAGCAAGACATGAATGTATACAGAATTAGAGATGGAGGCTGGGTTTGGGGCTTCCTTTTAGGCAAAAATGGCTAGCAACTTAGCTGGATCTCTCTCAATTTCACTTTCGCTATCACACAATCTTTTGCAGATGCACACTTGGCTCACAACAGTGTAAGTGAACACACTGATTTCTACAAACTCCTTAGCTATTCTCTCTGACAAACCAGAAAATCTCATTTTTCTCTATGTACAATCTCAGAGCTCAGTTTTATTCCTGGTTGCTTCAGGGGAACTGAGTGTAAGAGTTAGCTCAGGGTCAGCACTTAGGGAGATAGCTGATAAGAACCATTTATAAGGCTTCCTTCCAACTGCTAATGCCATTCCTTAAAAGAAAAAGGGTGTTGCTTTCTTTCTCACCATTCTTTCTGTCTCTTTAGAATACTGTAGGCTTTGATTTTGAATTTCAGCTCTGTCACTTAACCACGGTATCTTATTCAAGCTATGTAAACTTTTTGCACCTCTATTTCCTCATCTGTTAAATGGGGCTCATAATATCTATGGCAAGGATTGTTATGTAAATTAAATCCCCTGATAGATGCAAAACACCCAGCACAATATCCAATGTATGATACATATACAATAAATGGCAATAATTATTGATCTTAAGATTATGATAGGCGTCCTATATCATCATCACTGCTGTAATAATTAGTAAGGAAACAGAGCAGGTATTAGAAAAAGTAGCCTACTCTCCCTCCATCCCAGTGCTTGTCATTTTTTCAACATTTACTGAGCATTCACTATGTATCTGGTATTCTATTATGTTCTTAGCTGTTGCATACACACACACACACACACACACACACTTACACGCACACAGTTATTTGGCTCTCCATTAAAAAACATTCCTGTGTACAATCCCAAGAGTTACCTGTGATTAATTTCTGCCAGGTAGAGTGTATTTCAAGACTTTGAACATGTGTTAAAATCATTGGGTTTTGAAGAACTATCCATTAACGACTTTCTGAACTGTGACAATGGATATTGACAGGGCTTGTCAGACTAAACCACTATTGATTGGCTCACATCATGTGTATAGCAAAACCAATTTCTTTCAAGTGCTTCTTCCTAACTGAAATACATTATTGCAGCCTTCCTCTCTGTTTATTATAACACCCAAGCTCATTGCATGTAACACATCCAGCAAAAAGGTTTCACAATGAACGAAGCAGCAAACGGCAATACAGAGGCAAGTGAAGGTACTTAGCAATCCAAATACTCTTGTACTGGAAGTTGCTATTTCTTCAGAAAATATTGATTCCTTGCAGAATCTTTGTTTTTATTTTACAATCCTCTCAAATAAGGAAAGATCATGGACTAACGGAGCTTTGCTATTTGTTATGACACTGTGACTCTCATGGTTTCTACCCCTGAAAGAAACTATTTTAAGTATTGTGTATACGTTTAAGTTGTGGGAAAGGAAGTGTTTATGTTGGGGCAGTGCTCTCCTGCCCATAAACAGACACAGCTCTACACACATGCACACATACACATAAACACACACACACACACACACACACATACGCAGAGGAACGTATCTTTTAGCAAACCTTAGAATGTTTTCTCCATTGAGTGACTTGGGCCAACTTTGAGCATATGCTACATATTGTACAGTTTCATTATTAATGAATTTGAATTTGTTTTGTGCCTTTCTTCCCAAGAAGGCACATTTCTTACTGAAACAATACTCTTACAAAACAAAGAGGAGTTCTCACAATACCCCCATGAGTAGGAAGAATTCAGATTTATTTTTTTTACTTGAAAATACTATTATTAAACAAAATCCAAAAAAGACCTTTCCACAAGTACTAACTGATCATAGCTCATGATTCCTACAGTGTACCAGGAGGACCTAGAGCCCTACGAACCTTCAGTCTTAGTTTTTACCCTTCAAGAAGCTCAGAGTTTACTATATGCAAACACCTGGGGAAAGCAGGGTATTCCCACATTCTTAGGGTAATTCTCAGGGTATTCCTAAAATTAGTACCCCTCTAAAATGATCCTTCTAGTTCACATGAGTCACTTTTGATGATGAAAACTGGGGTGACTTTTGATAAACTCTATAAATGCTTTAATTTAATCTGGTATAGTGCTGCCAGCTTCTCTCCCATTCTAAGCTTGCCTAGAAATATAAAGAAAAATAATTGCTTAGAAGGCTTGCAAACACTAGTCGAGAAAAACGTATCCTCCTTCAAGGCACCTTCTTAAGCCTCAGAGTTCTGAGTTTACTTGACCGTTCTAGATGAGGTTTTGTCACAAAATAAGAATTCCTTTGAGTCTTGCCTCCTGCTTCAAGCTCTGGCCCAGGAAAATGGCTGCACTCAGCACCCTGGGCCGTGCCCTTCCTCTGGCTTCACCCCTTTGCTGTGGCCTTCTGGCCCCCACATTCCCTAGCTCTGAGACAGGCTCCTGGCCTTGGGCCCATATTCTTGGCACTCTATGCAGGGCTCCCTCTGTCCTGAGGAACAGTTGGTTGTCAGAGTGGTAGCCTCCCCTGCCTTTTTCGGGACATTAGAGATCAGGAAATGTCAGGCCAGAGTCAGTGAGTCTCTCACAAAATAGTTTTGCTGGGACAGAACCCTCTATTAAAAGCATCATTTTGACATAAGCTTCAAGCTATTTGCCCCGAAATATGCATGCAAAGCACTGATACCCTCCCCCGCAGGAAGCGTAATGAAAATGCAAAGGGTGCGCTGAGCAGATCTGAGGACACAGTATGCAGTCTACGGCTAAGTGATCAGGGATAGTGAGGCGGTTTGTCCTCACAAACGCTGACAGACAGCTGCAGTTTGCAGCTGGCAGGGAGCTTATGCTCACTAAACAAAGATCTAGCTGGAGCCCGGTGAATACTTGGCTCTATTGCAATAATCATAATTCATAACACACATTTCTAAAGAAGGAGAAAAAACTAGGAAAAGACCCAGAAAGATCCACACCATTCTGACACTTGATGTCGTGTGGATATAGGCTGTTGTATTTGTTGTCCATTTTGAAATCCCTCTGTGGTCCTGTCTGGTGACGGTGGTAACCATGTGTGTGACAAATGGAACTGCTTTCTGCTTTCCAGCTTCCCCTTCAGATTAACTCTTCCTTCCATTAAAAAATTGTGATGGGAGATTTTACTTACTGCCAAAAACCCAAGTGTTATCCCAAATATTTTATTTCTTTTCCTAAATGAGTTAATTGTAATCAAATTCCCAAGCTTTTTTTTTCTGGTTTTTGACCATCAGATAACCCCATTTTTGGGCACAGTTCATGTTGGAGTCTCGGAAACATGAAATATTAAATCTGAAGGGAACTTCAGAGAACATAGAGTGAACGCTCCTAGCTTTTGACATGAGGAAAAAGACACCCAAATTGTTTAAGTCACTCGCTCAAGACCACAGAATAAGAGCAGAGTGAAGGTTCCATCCAAACTTCTTAACCACCATTTCTGGGTGTTTTTCAGCACATCTTTATGCTTTTTTAAGCACACATTTAATTTTATTAGAAAAACTATTCCTAAATCCAGAAGAATGTTCCAGGAGAGCCAGTTCTGTTGCTCTAGGCGCCCACTACTGGCCCAATTCTTCCAGTAACCAGGAATTTTAGATTTGAATTTAAATGCAGTAATTGCCATCAATTAATTCTGTTTTATTCTACATATTTAGAATAGGGGAGTTTTGAATATGATATGGAAATATATTTAAATTTATATGCATAATTATGCATAATAATATGAAAAATACATGCCCCAAGGGGAGAAATTACAGTAGCCTTCCTTTTGACATGTAGCAATGCTCAGTGTTTTGCTATTATCCTTTTCTCTAACTTTCGGTAACCTGAAATCTGTAATAGATTATTATTATTTGGGGTTTTGAGCCTACCCTTTCCCCGGAGGGGAGAGGATTCTGTTGCCAAATGCCAGGACAACCCTCCAGATGCAGATGTCACTGAGAAGAGTGCTTGTGGGATATACTTTCCATGTGTTTCGGCCCAAGCTAGGAGGGAACATAGAGGACTGAGCTACGGATGGGAAAATGCATTTCGCCAAGTTTCAACCCCTCTGAAATTCGAACTTTTGGACTATGGAACAGGCTGAGTTCTCGGTCTTCTTCAAGCTTGTTTACTCTTGACAAAATGGAACTTCTGGTCTTGGAAAAAAATGTCTTTGGGTTTTAAAGGCCTCCAAAAGCTTCTTGAGACATTAAGTACCTCTTACATAAAATAACACAGTGATGATTTAAGACCGGAGGAATTGGAAATGCACAGATTAAATGACCTTTAAAATACACATAGGTTTAAAATTGAAAGGAAAATGCACTTAGCAAAAAAGCATTTGGGATTTATTTCTAAAATATGGCTGGAAACATTAAGCAAACTCAAAATGAGGCGGCGCGCACACATCCTCATTTTGACTTAAAGATCTACTTTAAATAACACAACAGATGTAGTCATCAGCATTTATTCCAACAGGGACACTGTGAATGGTGAGAAAGGCACGGTAAGACATGGGTAATAATAAGAACTACTGTCATTGTTATCCTTTAATCCTTCAAACTGTCAAAGCAGAACCAAGAGTAAAAGAGAAATATTCTAGCAGGATCTCACTTCCTCCCCATTTTTGTTAGGCAGTTCAGTTAGGAAATATCCACCAGGAAGTATTTCCTTAAATTAGTCACCAGAAAGCAAGTTTGTCTTTTGCACTCTGTGGCACGACAGAAAAAATAAAAAGCCGCCTATGGAGGTTAGTCTGAAAACACTCCTGACAAACAGGTGCTGGCTCAGGCAACGGCTAAGGAAAGCCGAGGGGGCAGAGCTGTGGAGGGTGGGTGGGACCTCGCCAGGGAAAATTGAGGTTAATTGCTCCATTGTGAGGGAATGGCCAACTGAGACTTGCTTTGGGCCATGTGACAGTTTGGTAAAAATATTTCTTTTGCCAGTTTTGTGGCCATGTGAGATAAACTGCTCTTGGAATACACACTGAAGTTGAGGCCGAAGGTGGGTGAGGTGGGTCTTCATGTTAGTCTGGAGTTTAATGGTTGTCCCTACACTCTCATCAAGCCTCGGATATAGTCAGTGGTCAATAAAAAATGCTTGATAATTGAATAGTGTCTGAGCGAGGCAAGATGTGTGACGGAAACCACACAGCCTTTCGTGTTAAGAGATCTGATTTGAACCCTAGGTCTACCACTTAGAAAAGGCATGATGATTTCTCTAGATCCCAATTTCCTCATCTGCATAATAGGGATAAAAAGATTGGTTGCAATATTGTAAGGATTAAATACTATGAGGTATAAAATCACAATGCTTTGTATGTACACAAGTATAATAGATTACAGTCCTAATCCTCTTCCTCCTCTTCTTCATCATCCTCATCATTATCAAAATGTACAGCTTTCACTAGACTCTATGTATAAGTGAGTTAAAATAGAGATTAGTTCTTGGGCTTTCAGAGCTAACAATTAAACATCACAATACTTCTGTGTCTAAACAAAAAGAGGATATGGATAATTTAAGAAACTTGAAATACCTTTATAAAAATTAAGTTTATATTAATACTAGCTTCAGTAAAGAGATATGTCTACATTGCAAAGGAAGAGCCCTAGGAATTGCTTGTTGAGACAGAGCACATCTTCTCACACTTTTAACACACAGCACACCCAATTCTCCAACTACATGATGTTTGTTAATTGTATCTTTGATGGCAATAAATGTACTGGTTGTATAAATCCCTCCAGGTGAAGGCAGTGTGGGTTACTGCTAATGCTCTGCTAATAATAATGATTTTAAAAATAACAATACAGAAATCTTTTATTTCATACCGTAATTAAAGATTTAAGTCCAGTGTCTACCTAAACAGAAATGGCAGGAGGTCTTTGATAAATATGGCAGCAATGTTACCTTATATAATAATTGTTATCAGAATTGTATCAGAAGTCCATTCCATGCCATGTAGCCTTAGGGCACACAAATGTGTACTTTAATAATCACAGCTAAAATATCTTTTACATATTAATTTTTTTTTTTTTTAAAAAGGCCTTTAACACTTGATTCATTGCAGATGGAATGTCAGTTCTGGGGAGAAGCTAAGGATCTAAGGATCTGAATTGGAGTGTGGTGGGGGGTGAGGGAGTAGGTTAGTTGGCAGGAGACCCTTTGCTTGGCTACTTCGGGTCACAGGAGGATCATAGTCACCGTTTTCAAGCTAGATTAACTGTGAGCAGTAGAGTTAAAGAAGCCTCCTCAAAATGAGCGACTCTCAGCTTCCATATCTTTAGACAGAGATGATTGGTTATACTTACTGTCAGTCATTAATTCTTTTCCAAACTCATTGACCTTTTTGCTTTTTCTTGAGAATAGCCTGCCTCAGGGCCTTTGCACATGTTGCTTCCTCTGACCTGAACATTCTTTCCTTAGATATCCACATAGTAACTTTCCTCACTTCCTTCAGATCTGTCCCCAAACGTCACCTCTCATAGATTCTCTCTCTATTTAAAATGGCAAAGTCCATTCCCACTGGAGATAAGTGACAATGGCCTTTGCCATTTTAAATCCCATAATATGCTGAAATAAAAAATAAAAAATATAATCAATCAATCAATAAAATGGCAAGACTTCCCCACTTAGGTGCTCTCCATCCCCCTTCCTTTTTGTTTGTTTGTTTTGTTTTCAGTTTTTAAATTATTAAACATCATTTTCTGGCTAATATATCTTTTGCTTCATTTAACAGCTCTTTTTTTTTTTTCTCCCACTAGAATGTTAGCTCCACCAGGGCAGGATTTTTGCCCATTTTTTTAAAAAATTATTTTATTTTGTTTGTCAGAGACTCCAGTCCCAGTGCTAGACCAGTGTTAGGCAAATAAGTGCTTAGTATGCATTTGTTGCATGAGTTAAAAAAAAATTCTGAATTCCTTTTTCAGAAAAATGGAAGCTCTCAATTCCTTGTTTTCAACATTTTAAACATTTATGGATAAAACCCTATGTTTAAAAAAAAAAAAACCTTTGTCTAATGTTTTATGAAGAAGAAAATGATGATTGGTAATTATCATTAAATGGCAGTCTGAGTTTATATCCACAACAGGTCTTAGAAGAGAAACAGATTCTAGCTTTCAGTTCCTCATCTTTAAACATAGAATAGAATAGTTGTAGTATTCTTTCTTTATTTATCTATTCACAGATACAAGAGCAAACACATATTTTTATTCTCCTTATCTTATTTAACAAAACCCAGCATTCATATACTAAATTAAAAACAATTAAATATTTTTTAAAGATACTTACAAAAAATTATTAAATTAAAATTACTCTAGGTCATGTTTATTATTGGGAAGGTGAATGGAAGATAAAGGGAAAAATTGCAAAGATAGGAGTCCTGCATGACTAACGATAATAAGGATGATGAGAATGACAAACAGAATTCTTTATATCAATTAAGGAGATATATGCAGTCAATTAAGGACTATATATATATATAGGACTACATATATATATATGGAGAGGGAGAGAGAAAGAGAGAGAGAGAGGGAGAGGAGTTTTTGCAGAGAGTAGTCTAGTATATGGCTGAGTCATGAGGTCACGGACCCCTAGACCAGAACTGTCCAGCATTATAGGAATATAATGTGAGCCACATATGTAATTTTAAATTTTCTAGTAGCTACATTAAAAAGAAACAGTGGGCATTCATTTTAATAATATATTTTATTTATTTAACCCATCCTAGCCAAAGTATTATCATTTCCCCATGGAATAATATAAAAATTATTATTGAGATATTTTATATTCTTTTCCTTGTACTAAGTCTTTGAGATCTGGTTTGTATATCACACCTAAAGTACATCTCAATTCAGACTAGCCACATTTCAAATATTCAGTAGTCACATGAAGCTAGCGTCACGCTTATTGGACAGTGCAGTTCTAGGGCAAGCCTCTGGATGTCACGTCTGAACTTGTTCAGTGCCATGAACTGGCCCCCTGGCACCCAGGCATGGGGCACTGCTGCAGTTGGCACGGTGGCCTGATTCAGAGGGAGACTCACTGTGGCCCTGCGCAGGAGTGCATCCGAACGAGAGACAATTTTCAACTGTATTTGTATGCCAAGTAGGTAGAGCCCTCATACAAGTTACACCTCATTCTTTTATCTGCAGTAATCAGGCGTCTGAATTTCAGTATGCCTATTTTCAAGTGCTGTTCTGTTGTAGCATGGTACCTCTGAATCTCACATATGCTAGTCATCTCTCCATAATTATATTTATACCCAAACTCTAAAATATATCTGATAAAAGTAAATGGAACAACCACAGATTCTCAAGGGTACTGGGTATTTGAAGTTTATAATCTGTGCTCGGGCAGTTATAAATGTTTCAAAGTGGCAGTGCTCATCTGACCCTCTGTCCTACAGCACAATATTTTATTCTGAAAAACTCATGATAAAGTAAAAAATTTAAATTCTTACTAAGGGTCAATTTCAGATTATCTATTTTTAATACAGGAAAGACTGGATAGGCACTGTCTGGTTTACAGTGCATTCCCCAAATCGTGATTTTTGTCTGGGTAGGGAAGATAGAGAGACACACACTCAGACACAGTTTATACTTGACTACAGAATAAATTGGTCTTGTTCAATTTGAGGTTTGATTTTGCTCTTCATTGCCATATATTTAGCTGATTTGACGGTACAATGATTTGAATAGACTACTGATTTTTCTTGTATGCCATTTTCCAGTATGAGATCAATTCATATAGTCTCAGCCAAAACTTATTCAAACTCAGAAGTGTGTACATCTCCCAACTGTTATATCACACGCGCGCACACACACACACACATATACTTACACACAAACACACACACAAAGAAACCCATAGCAACTTACGGCCAGGTGAACTATTTGTACTGAAATCCCTAGGACTTAATTATAAGGTAAAAAAATCTTTCATAGAATTGAATTCAAGCAAAGCAGATTCTGAGAAAGCAGTTTTATTAGTTGAATAATAATAATAATAATCAATATCCATTTCTAAAAGGCTTATGAAACCCTGGAACCAGTTTTGAAAACCAAAGCCATATTCACCTTATGTTCACAAATGTTTTGCAGCTGAAGCTCTCAGTTTCAGCTTTATTTTTTGCCCCAAATGATTTTGTTCTCATTGCAAATAGTCATCAGAGATCACTTAAACATGCTCATCTTTAAAAGTCCCTAAAGGAAAAAGCTGAATACAAACAGAATTCCATTTTAATTTTAAGAACAAGAGCATGCCTTAAATATGATACGTAAGATAGAAATGTTGCTAGGAAAAAAAAGAAGCTTATTCCCACCCCCCTTGAAATTTTTAGTGTGTATACAAGTACTTAAAATACAAACTATATAGCAATGGACACTGTGAAGCAATACATAATCAAATAAGGCACCATGAGGCAGATTGCAAACTTCCCTCCATCATGTTTTCTAGCTTTAAGGAAGCAAAGGTCTAATAAACATGAACTTGAACCACAATGAACATACTCAAATCATCCTTAAAAAATAGGTATTTACAACAACAAAGTAGTTCTGTAATGGCAAAGATAGATGAACTAAGCTCAGATCTGTGCAATATAAAAAAGGAAACAATGATTATATAGTACAAATAATTTTGCTGTAATATGACAGCCTAATGACTTAAGTGCCCAATATCGTCATTATGGTTCTGAACTCCATGTGCATTAGCAATAAAGACTCAGTAAAACTACTGTATAATTCATATTTTTGCATGAAAATCTTGTTCTCCTTTTAAAATAGTTATGTCTATAAGATCTGTAAGCCTAAATGGAAAAAAGTTAATAACTTGAATTATGTATTATGTCTATGTTGTGATCTAAAGGTGTTCTCAAGGAAATTTCTAACCAATCCTTATGATGGAGGGAGACAATAGTTTTGGACATCTGGGTTTAATTTGGTATTTTTTTTGATCTAGTAAGAAATGCCTATTTTGTTATATTGACACATTAATTTACTGCACATATAATTCCTTGAAGATTATACAACCCAAAACCAGCTACTGTTATTTTTGTGATCAATGCATTTTAATTTTCTGGAAAACAATAAATAATTGAAAGTGTAACCAGTATTTAAAATGTTTGTCTTAGTTGATATTTGCAATGCATATAGCTGTTAGTTTAACACTTTTGTTTTCAGACAAGGTAAATGAATAGGATACTCATTTCAGAGACAGCATAGAGCAGTGATCAAACAAAAGACTGCCAAAAAAAAAAAAAAAAAGGAATAATTGAACAGCATGACTAAACATTATTTCAAGTTTTCATATTCTCTTCCTTAGATCACCAAGTCTATATATTTGTTAGAAATCTTCCCTCTTTCATATTATCATACGAAGGGAAGCAGTGCTTAAGAGTGTAGCAAGAGTAGGTATTTTCAGGCCACTAAACCATGTATCACTAAGCTATTTTTCTAAGAGATGCTGAAAAACATGAGAAATTAAAGATGCTATTATCTTTTATTTTTCCTTTTAATGCTTGTAAGGGAGCAGCTGTGCCCAATTCTTAGAGTAAAAGGGAAACCATATCAATTTTACTCATTTTTGTGTTTGGAATGAACATGTGATGAGAAGTACATTTTGCCATTACTGAATCAGGAGATGTGACAATAATTGTAATGGGTGTTGTTTCATCTACCTGCTAAACTGGTCCTCTTTACTCAAAATATGGTCTTGTAGGGTGGCATCAACCATCTGGCATCACAGAATGAGAGTTTTGCAAAGAAACTTCTTGGATGTCTAAAAATGATGTGAGGATAGACAGGCCCCTCCAGGGTGTCTGCACAGATGAAAATCACTTCCATTTGCAAATGTGTGCACAAAAGAGAGGATGGAATTACTGAGAGAATAGCTCCCCTCAATTACCTGCTTTGAGCCTGAATATGCTTGATTTATGAGTATTGAACTAGGAGTCAGGAACTTGAAGAACTAAACCAGAAGACAAAGCCCATCATATAAAATACTCTTTTCCACTAATATTCAATACACAATGTATGAATGCTTGGAAAAAGATATGTATGCTGATTTATACAACTAACTCTTTTTCCCCCATAAGTAGAGATTGAAGAAAAAAATTCAACCCAAGCTGTCTTTTCCATGATTCTTGGGAAATTGCATAGCTTTGAAAAAAAAAAAAAATTGGCTTGATTTTCACAATTTTTAAAAAATGGATATGGAAAGAATAAGATTGTGCCCATAAAAGCCAATTGTTTCCAAACCACATTGTATTGTTTGGCTCAAATAATTTGTCCTCCTATATGGAAGTAGGGAATCATGACAGGTTGAAAATACAATAGCCAATCAAAATAAAAATTCTCTTCTGGAATAATTTTACCATCCTGGGGATATTTGCTGAGACCCAACCTCATCCTCCCTGCCAGTGTGACAAATTTCAGAGAAAACAACATTTCGGAATAAAGGAAAATAAAGAATTCAGTTTCCATATTCAAACATCACTGTTCATGGAACCGGTTGGTTGACTGGCAAACACTGGGTTATCTGTTAAATGGATCCCTGAAGAGAGACATGGAGCACACAAGCCATGTAATGGATTTTTTGTCTTTTTTTGTAGAAAGGAACCAGAGATGTGATGTGAATTGGGGCTTGTGAAAAGTGCCATACCTATGGACAAATGGAGACGGTGAAGCAAGTTAAAAATGTCACTGTTGCTAATATAACAAAAGGTGGATTTTAAATCATTATTATGTGCTGAGATGTCAAGAAGTGGTTATGAAACGAATAACATATTTACAGTTTTTCTCACTTGCTTAGCATCTAAAGGTAATTATATTTTCAAACATTTTATGCTTTTTTAACATGTAATATATCAGAATTTAGATTGTTAAACTGGAAAAAATATAAGTCATTACCTTTATTCTAAAATAAGTATACATAGGGATTTAAAAATACTCTGTCATTTATACCTTAATAATGCAGATATCACCACAGTAAAAGGCCTTCAGTGACTAGATTTGTTGTACTTTCAATAGCTCATATATAGTTAGTGTTTAAAGATTAAAATTATAGCAATAATCTCTGATTTAAGGACTTTTGAATTCTTATTATCAAGACCCTAACTTTGCTATGATTTGGTAGCCTTAGTAAATGCTGTAGCATTTAGGTCCAGCCCTGGAAGTGCCAGCCAGCTGCAGAAATTAATTTAAAACTGAGAGCAATATCCACTGTTCCTCCTCCCTCTCTTGTTCTCCTCTCTCTTCTGCTTCTTTTGCCCCAGTCTTTGTTCATCTTGGACCCTTTGGTTAGTACTAATTACAATATGTTTTAAAAAGTTAATGTAAAACCAGCAAAAAGCAAAAACAGGAAGAGATCAAGTAGGGGAGAAAATAAGGAAGACGAGAAGAAAATAGCAGTGGGTTAAAAGGGAGGGATATTAGAAACATTTTGGGGGAGTGATGGGAGAAAGTGTTTCAATCTCAACATTTTAATGGTAAAATAATTTCATTTACCTAAGAAACTTTTTAAAAGAAAGGTTTTTCTGCAAAGGTAAAAAAAACTTGTTATAATAAATATTTGATTATAAAAATGACATCATTGCTTTATATGTCATAAACGGACTTTTTTTTGTAAGATAAAGCAAAATTTTACAATAAAAGGCTTTAAGTGGATGTAGAAATCCAAAGAATAATAAGATAATTTTGGTATCATAATTACCTATGATAAAAGAAAAAAATTAAGAATGAAGAAACATTTTGAGAGCACAGTCTATAATAGAAATCTCAGGAAATACCATCATCTTCCAAAACAAACTTCTTTAGATGTTTTGACTATCAGCAAGTAAAGAGGGCTTAGATCTTCCCTGAGCTCAGAGACTCCAACTAGCTCCTACCTGCGCAGTCCCTGCCTGATTGCAGTCTTCCCTTCCTGATTGCTTTTTTATGGATTTCAGACTTGCTTAGCCTGCCCCACAACTGGGTAAACCACTTTCTTTTTAGCTATCTATGCATCCAACCACCCATCCAACTATCCCACTATCCATCCATCATATTGCTTCTCTGCTGAACCCTACATGATACAGGGTCTTTTTGGTCTTACTGTTGTCTTTTGTAAAAGTAGCAGGTTGGTTAAGTGTATTCTTGGTTACCTTTTGACCCTCAATGCACATGCTTCTAATATTAGGGCCATCATTCTCTTACATGTGAAACATTTTTGGAGAAGGAAGTTCATCTATTTTGTCTATTATATCTCCAATGCATAGGACAGTGTCTAACATATTGAATGAATGAACAGATGAAATTATAAGACTCTGTTAAGTGTCTGATGGGAATGTGAGGTGTATCTAACCTTCACTGAAGCTTTGTGGTTTTTTTTTTTACTACTATGCCTTTGCAGAAGATTTAATGATCAGGAACCATTCTTCTTTGCAGCCTTTTAGTTTTTTCCAGATGCAGAGAGAAAGGAAAACTTACATACTGTGGTGGGATTGCAAATTAGTACAACCTCTATGGAAAACAGCATGGAGATTCCTCAAAGAACTAAAAGTAGACCTACCATTTGATCCAGCAATCCTACTACTGGGTTTTACCATAAGGAAAAGAAGTCATTGTCATTTTATCAAAAAGACACCTGCACTTGAATGTTTATTGCAACACAATTCACAATTGCAAAGATGTGGAATCAACCTAAGTGCCTATCAACTCATGAGTAGATTAACAAAATGTGGTACATGTATACCATGGAATACTACTCAGTCATGAGGAAGGATGAATTAAGGCCTTTTGCAATAATTTGGATGGAATTGGAAACCGTTTTTCTAATCTAAAGAATGGAAAAACAAACACCACATGTACTCATCATTAAATTGGAAATAACCAATGAGCACATGTGTGCCCAGAAGGAAGTAAAACTCAGTGGAAATCAAGCAGGGGGCAGTGGGGAGGAAGCATGGGTGAAAACCTACCTGACAGGTACAGTGAACACTGTCTGGGTGATGGGCACACTTATAACTCTGACTTAAGCATAACAAAAGTGATACATGTAACCAAAAACATTTGTACCATCATAATATTTTGAAATAATAATAAAAAATCACCTGTGATGCTTGTTAATACATCCACCTCCAAAGAGTCTGCTCTGGTAAATCTTGGGCAGAGTCCCTGAGTCTCCATTTTAACAACAGAGGTCATTCTGACACAGGTGGACCAATGACCTCACTTTAAGAAACTTTGATTTTAGTCCTCTCTTATGGCATTTCCCATAAAAATAAAATAAAATAGAATAATTAAATATGAATGGAGTGGTTCTCAACCCCAGTAGCCCATCAGAATCACTGGGTCTGGAGCCAGGCCAAGTTGCCTGGGTGATTCTGGTCAGCAGTCAAGGTTGAGAACCACTGTCTCTATAAAGACAAGGAACAACTAGACAGCACTGTGGCACATTTCCCTATGTTACTTGTCGAATATGCCTTAATTAATAAGCAAACCTTGTATTTAGAAGTAATAAGACCAACAAAAACACTTCCATTATATTTCTTCATCTTCCATTCCTTAGCAACTTGTGAGAGGAATAGGCTACTCTCAGGGTGACCACCCACATAGGAGAAGCCCTGCTCTCCCCTCAGTGTCCAAAAGACTGTGAAATTTAGCAATGCTTTTACAGTAGCAGGGTTTGCCACCCTCTGCACGCTCTTGATTTTGATCTAACAGATTTTGTGGGTGCTATAGTAGCCACAGCCAACCTAGAGAACCCAGCCAGCTCAGTCCTGAAGGATATGTCTGTCCCTCTACTGCCTTAGAAACCAGAAAAGCAGAGTTCATTTGCACAGCCAGCTTTTTGACCCCTTCCCGACTCCCATTTCTCTTATTTTGTATGAAAATATAGAGAGCAAAGAACGGGAACCTTCATTCACTTCCAGAAAGAGTGTCACCACTTGATGAGGTATGTCAGAAGAAGACTCAGAGGCAAAAATATTTAGAAAATTAAAGAGATTGACTCACAAAGGTTTGGAAAGGAGGCCAGCCTTTAGAAGTCCCAGTTCAAGGCTCCATTCAACTTGTGAATTAAGCTAGACAGGGTGACCCTGGTTTTATTTGCCTGTTTATCTCAGTGTGCAAAGTTTTTTTTTTTTTTCCTGACTGTAAGATATGATGTGTATCTTTAACCATTACTGCAACATGGCAGATATTGCAGGGGGTTCTTCTTAAACCTATGTGTGCCAATATACTTGTTATTGTAATTTTGCGATTTAATTTTATTACATAAGATGCTCTCTGAGCATGAAAAGGGTGTGTATTGTTGTTTGAAAACTAATCTTATGGCCTTGTAAATGATCTTTGATAAAAGCAAATTACAATATTTTCTGTAACCATATGCTAGTTTAAATTCCAAATGGGTCAAGGTTTCAAATGCAAAAAATAAAATCAAGAAAGTCCTAGAAAAAAAAAAAAAACAGAACTGTAAGCTGTCATTTTTGTAAAGGCAAATTTCCACCACAAAACAAAAGCAAAATTTAAAAAACAAATAAAGAAAACAATTCCTGGGAGATACAGATGACCTGTCAATATTCTACACTTCACCACAATCAACTTCACGTGTCATGTGCAAGTGCTGGTGAGTCCATTTTTAATGCTGAACCTCCAATCCCGCCAGAGCTCGTGCTAAGACCTATTTGTTTAACGCACCATGCAGAAAAAGGCACTCCAAAGGGGAATTATATTTATAGACAACTTCAGAAGCAGGATTCACTATCACCTTTAGCTTGGCAATTAACTGAATTTTTCTTCACAGACAAGGGTGAAAATTGACACTGAAAAACAGTTAATTTTTTGACCAGTTTTAAAACTTTCTGATAAATTTGCTGTTGTTCTTATACTTATAGATAGATTCCATTACTTTAGATTGCTTCCTTTGAATGGTGGGATTACAAACAATTTCCTCTAATGGCAGCAAAACTGAAATCATGTAGCTTTTATAGTGTTCTTATAACAGTTAATCCAAATGAAGAAATGATACATATCTGTGCTCCTTAAGGTTCAGGGAAATGAAGACTTCATATCACAACTTCACTGACCCACAGGTGTGCCAAAAGTGAAAGAACAGTTTTATAGTATAAGCCAGGTGTCCCCAACCTATGATGAGTTGTATGATTATTTTATTATATATTAAAACATAATAATAATAATAGAAATAAAGTGGACAATAAATGTAATGTGCTTGAATCATCCCCATCCCCAAACCATGCCCCCTCACCCCAGCCCCCGGTCTGTGGATAAATCGTCTTCCATGAAAATGGTCCCTGCTGCCAAAAAGGTTGGGTACCACTGGTATGCCACATCAGAAGAAATGTTCAAGGATTTTAACTTAAAAGTGGGCTTGGCCAGGTGCAGTGGCTCACGCCTGTAATCCTAGCACTCTGGGAGGCCGAGGCGGGAGGATCGTTTGAGCTCAGGAGTTCGAGACCAGCCTGAGCAAGAGTGAGGCCCCGTCTCTACTAAAAATAGAAAGAAATTATATATACAGCTAAAAATATATATATATAAAAAAATTAGCTGGGCATGGTGGCACATGCCTGTAGTTCCAGCTACTCAGGAGGCTGAGGCAGGAGGATTCCTTGAGCCCAGGAGTTTGAGGTTGCTGTGAGCGAGGCTGATGCCATGGTACTCTAGCCTGGGCAACAGATTGAGACTCTGTCTCAAAAATAAATAAATAAATAAATAAATAAAGTTGGGCTTGAGTTTTCTAGATGCATTGAACATGTTGAAGTCTGAGGAAGGAGCAGATTTTTTTTTTCTTTTCTTTTTTTTAATTTTTATTTTTTTTTACTTTTTTATTTTTTACCAATCCTGAACCTGCAAGAATAAGGGGCAGACATTTTTTACTTCAAATAAATGAAGGGCAGAAGGGGCCTCTATCCCCAGAGCTGATATCAGGTATGTTATCTCGTTGTGTGTGTCTTTCCCCTCTGACAGGGATGGCAAAAGTACTCACAAGAAGTGTCACAGAGGCCACCCATGCTCTGGGTTCCTTTCCTAAGTTTCCTCTAAAACAGCAATGTTTCAGCTTTCTCCCCATTTTCCCATTTTATTCTTGTCAAAGAGAGAAGGAGTTAAGTTTAAAAAGATCAAAGTTTAGGTAAAATCTTCCTAGCAAATTATATCACTTCTTGGATCAAATCCAACTAAGAAAAAAAATGATATTAAGGAGAATGATAACCCTTATGCGATTACCATACCAAGCAATAAACCACAATTTGTGCTTCATATCTGAGGTCTGGTTAGCATAAAATAAAGATTCTAATTTAACATTATTCAGATACTTTGTCTTCCAAATCTTTACATTTCAGTTCTTTGATAAGAAATTACGTTTTCAGTCTCTGGATATAAATCTTCCCAGACATCTGTCATTCATGCCTTTGAGAATGCAGAGAATAAAATGAAATGAATAAAACTAGTAGTAAAAAATATATACTGTAGTCATATGTCAAGGGCTGGTGAAGTTTGAGGAAGTTGAGGAGACCTGAGAGTTTTGAATTTGAATAAAGAATAGCCAAATACTCACAGGCACAATATACCAAGCACTTTGGCATCTCAAAGCTATAAAAGAGGTATTTCCAAAAACGGTGTTGCTCATCTTTTTGCAATAATGCCATTTTTTAATATTTTTTTCTGATTCTGGAAATACACACATATTTATTATGGAATGTTTAGAAGATACAGAGGGAACTGAGAATAAAAAAGAAAATAAACTCCTGATAATGATAACTGTATTACTTAGAGTTAGCCACTGTTGCTATTGCTACTTTCGTATAATTTTCTTTTATAGCATATATTCATTCACTTAATTAACAGATATTTGATGATCCCTTACTTTGTGCAAGGGTACATCTCTGACCAAGCAGACCAGGTCCCTTCTTTCGTACTCCTTATTAAACAAGTATTGTCCCCACCCACCCTCCTCCACAGCCCCACTTCATGTTAGGCTATGCATATTCATTCTGTGATTTTCTTTGAAAATTTAAATTTTCATGACTACATAATATGCTATCATATGGAATCACCATGATTTTTTTTAAAACACGTGCCCACTGTTGACAGGTTATTTCAGATTTTTCGCTATGTTCAAAAACAGCTTAATTCAGACTTCTTTTAGTTTGTTGTCATTTTCTTTGAACAGATTTCTAGAAATATAATTAAGTTGGAAGAGCACAGATATTTGTAAGGCTCTTAGTGCACATTTCCAAATATTGTATACAGAAAGCTTATGTATACAATAGAGATAAAATATATGTATATCTGTGCACACATATACTTTTATATCTACTTGATATTGATGCAGTGAAGTATAGTAGTTGATTAGATTTATGAAAAAGGTTAATGTTACTTTCTTTTTACTTTTAGTTTTATTTTTAAATGATAGACCTAAAATACTAAGACTTATTTCATCTTTATAATTAGAAATGTTACTGGGTGGGATGGGGAAACAAGGCAAACAAAGCATTTTTTTTATTCCTCATTTTAATCATATACTCCATATTACTCCTGGACTTAGATTGGATGTGAGCAAAAGCAAATCTTTGCAACTCTTCCCCCAAAGTAGGCAAATCATCTACTTCCTGTACCCCACTGTGAGCTCTGAGACAGGGTTCACTGTGACCTTCTTGAAGTTTTCAAGTCTTAATCTGATATCCCTTGTTAAGTCTATTAAAATCCCTCTCCCTCTTAACTAACCCAGTACACTAGCAATCTTAAATACTAAGCTGCTATATAAAAATATAAAACTATGTCACCTAGCATTCAAACCATGTGGAAGGATGTTTTTTTCAGAGCATTAGGTCACTGAGGCTAAAGAAGTTCTAGCCAATTGCTGCCATTAAAAAAAAAAAAATAGTATGGTGTACCTAACAGCTAAATTTAAGAGGTTAGGTGACCCTAACCATTCTGACTAGTTTACCATTATTTTACACACATTATCTCAAACTGATCACAACCCAAGTATTGCCAACATTTTTCTAAAAAATTATTCTATTTTGTCATATTTAGTTGCTCTGAGATGCCAAAGCAACTGAGTCATGACTTCAAATCGAAAAGTAACGGTTCATCAGCAAAGGAAAGGAAAACATTCGGAAGGAGAGAATAATTTCCTCCCTCCTAAACTATTCATCCAACCAATGTCTATCTTGATGATCTTAATCGACAAAAGCCAGAGTTCTCAACCTCCTAATTTAAGCAGTGCATTTTCAACTGTCAAAGGCACAAAGAGCTTTGAGACTTTTCTTTTCCATGGTTGGTGATCACCAGTCCTTCAACAGGACTCTCCTTCCCTTTTATTGCTTTCTGAACACACCACTGGTAATGTTCAGAGTCAGTGCACAGGTCTCAGGAGCTGTCACCCTGGAGGACCTTCTTGGAAAACCAGGGCTGAAGCTTTGGTCATACCTAGGTTTCATGTTTGTTCAGACCACCCCCATGCTGTTCATGGTAGCTGCAGATGCAGCGGTGGTGGAGCACTTTTGGTTGCTTTATTATTCAGTTCCTTGATTACTTGTGCATTTGAAGATTTTTCTCATTGATTATTTGTGTGCTTTGGAATGTTATGAAAATTACCTGTTCTTTAGAAGATTGACATTATTCATCAGTAAATCTTTACACCTGGAAAGTTTTTGAGGCAGATTTTGAAGAAATATTCAGATATCCTGTTTCTCCTTAATTGCTTTAGTTAATTTTTCCAAAATAATGTATTTCATTGGTTACCCAATCTATCAGAATAAATTGTCCTGCATTGAATCTCTTCTGTATTTGCTTCATATTTTAAATTTTAGTTAGTTGTGCTTTAATATTCTTTTAAATTAGATTTTCAGAGTTATTTTTATTTCATTTTTAAAACACTGTTTTTCCCAAAGAACAGTCTTTTAGTTCAATAATGACTTTTTTGTTTTATACTTGGTTGGTTTTTCTTACATTTATCATTCTTAACTTCAAATTTCTTAATTATATTTAGTTAATTAAAATATTTTTTAAGTACAGAATTATTTTATTTTCTTTTTAATACTAAAAATATTTTAATACTATGCATTTGTTTCTGAATATTATTTTAGTTACATACCATTATATTAAAGTTGATATTTATTGCATTCCTCTGTAAGATAAAAACAACTGACAGAAATATTGTTTTAATTAGTAAGTGACTTTGGATATTTTGCTTCGTTTCTTGTTATCAATTTCAAGTTTTATTATATTTTATTCAGATCACATTTTTGAATAATCTCTGCATATAAATGATTTTTAAAAATTTTCTTTGTGGGCCGGGCGCGGTGGCTCACGCCTGTAATCCTAGCACTCTGGGAGGCCGAGGT